>NC_072735.1:67037232-67245500 GCF_026930045.1 Uloborus diversus | reverse complement strand
CAGTTTTGCAACGTGGTGCCCCCCCCCCAGGGGTGAATTGTCGATTGATTAAATTAAAAATAAATGATCACTTTCGTGGAGGGAATTTTACAGAGTATACATTTAATTGCAAAACAAAATATCTCCTCCCCAGCAATTATAAGTCTACTAGCTGCATTGCCAGGCGTTGCACGGTCTACCTCAAAAATGTACGTGTATTCGGCGTTCCAAGCATTTTATACAATTATATAAATTTTCTCGCTTTCATTACATTTCTTATTGCTGCTCCACTCCTATTAGTCAAAGCGCAATGTTATATAGCCTATAGCCTTCTCAATAAATGGACTATTCAACACAAAATGAATTTTTCAGTTCGAACCCGTCGTCCCTGTAGACCAAGAGCTGAGCCCCCAAAACACGGTTTATCTGTTTTATGGCGGGTGGCCGGTTAAAATAATAAAAAAATGTGATTAAAAATTTTGGCTCTAATCCCCTCCCCCCTCCGCCCACTATTTTCGGGTCACACGCTGCATGGGTGGATGAAAGGTCAAAATAAAAGAAAAATATTAACATAAGTGAAATGGCTAAAAATTATATGATAACATTAAATTAATTAAAAAAAACCACGTAGCAAATCTCCCCTCCAGCTATGTTGGGGCGAATGTGGGAACCCCCCCCCCCCCAGAAGTGAATATCGATTGTTAAAATTAAAAAAAAAATCACTTTCGTGGGGTTGGGGATGGGGAACTTTACAGGGTATTTGTTTCATTATTTTGATTTCCAAAAAATCTCCCCCCCCCCAGTAACTATGGGTAAAATTTGTCAAAAAAAAAAAAGTTTTTTGTTTCTCTTTATTTGGTCCGAGTCCTGTACTATTCGAACTTTCCCATGACCTCTTAAATTGTAAAAAACAATTGCAATTATTTATTCGGTAAAAAAACACGTAGAAACCCCCCCCCCCCCAGCTATGTTAGGGCGAACTTGTTGCCCCCAGGAGTGAATTATCGATTGATTAAATTAAAAAAAAAAGATTACTTTCGTAGAGAGAAGGGATTTTCTCAGAGTTTACATTTGATTGTAGCAGGAAAAAAAATCCCCCCCCCCCCAAAAAAAATGTTTTTAATTTAAATTAGAAATTTTGAAATATTTTTCAAAATGAAAGGAAGCAATACAGCGTCCGTACATCTGCTTCTACCATTGTGTGCTCAGCATGAAAAGAATGAAGGGGAAAGTATACGCCTGTGATGATTTCTTCTTGCTGTTTCGAGGGCAGTTTCGTCAGTGATCAACTGTAGCCAACACAGTGAAGTCGTTATAGGTGTTGGTTTTTCTTTTCGGAGCACACTGTACCGCATGCTTAAACTGAAAACGTAAAAAAATCCTTTTTTCAAAAATATATTTTGATGTTTTTATATTATGAGTGTTTTTAAAGGGTAATTTTTAAGTGTAGCCAGCCACCAGATAAAAGATAATTTAGTATATTATCTCTAGAGTATACATTTAATTGTTTTAATTGCAAAAAAAAAAAAAAAAAAATCTCCCCCTACCCCAGTAATTATGAGTTTATTTCACTAACAAAAGTGATTTTATGTTAAAATTGCAATAACGACTTTTTTACTTGTAAATGTTAATGCGTTAATCCGATGCGTTAAATGAATTTTTAAAATAATAATTTGAAAATTCATATAGATTTATTTACCTTCAGCTTATTGGTTGTGATAGTGTCTATCTAGTTTGATAAAAATGTTCCTGCAATCTCGATGATATAAATCTGCTTCTGTTAAGAACTCGGAAAAATCTAAATCACGGAATTTCAGTTTTCAGTGTTTTCGAATCTTTGAAACTTTTATTCCTTCAAATAAAGTTTCTGTCAAAACATTATCTTTTAACTGAATTGCTTCCTTTCATTTTGAAAAATATTTCGAAATTTCTAATTTAAATTAAAAACATTTTTTTTTGGGGGGGGGGGATTTTTTTTCCTGCTACAATCAAATGTAAACTCTGAGAAAATCCCTCCTCTCTACGAAAGTAATCTTTTTTTTTTATTTAATCAATCGATAATTCTCTCCTGGGGGGCAACAAGTTCGCCCTAACATAGCTGGGGGGGGGGGATTTTCTACGTGTTTTTTTTACCGAATAAATAATCGCAATTGTTTTTTACAATTTAAGAGGTCATGGGAAAGTTCGAATAGTACTGGACTCGGATCAAATAAAGAGAAACAAAAAACTTTTTTTTTTGACAAATTTACCCAGTTACTGGGGGGGGGGGGGGAGATTTTTTGGAAATCAAAATAATGAAACAAATACCCTGTAAAGTTCCCCATCCCCAACCCCACGAAAGTGATTTTTTTTTTTTAATTTTAACAATCGATATTCACTTCTCGGGGGGGGGGGCTCCCACATTCGGGGCCCCAACATAGCTGGAGGGGAGATTTGCTACGTGGTTTTTTTTAAATTAATTTAATGTTATTATATAATTTTTAGCCATTTCACTTATGTTAATATTTTTCTTTTATTTTGACCTTTCATCCACCCATGCAGCGAGTGACCCGAAAATAGTGGGCGGAGGGGGGGGGGGGGATTAGAGCCAAAATTTTTAATCACATTTTTTTATTATTTTAACTGGCCACCCGCCATAAAACAGATAAACCGTGTTTTGGGGGCTCAGCTCTTGGTCTACAGGGACGACGAGTTCGAACTGAAAAATTCATTTTGTGTTGAATAGTCCATTTATTGAGAAGGCTATAGGGCTATATAACATTGCGCTTTGACTAATAGGAGTGGAGCAGCAATAAGAAATGTAATGAAAGCGAGAAAATTGATATAATTGTATAAAATGCTTGGAACGCCGAATACACGTACATTTTTGAGGTAGACCGTGCAACGCCTGGCAATGCAGCTAGTAGACTTATAATTGCTGGGGAGGAGATATTTTGTTTTGCAATTAAATGTATACTCTGTAAAATTCCCTCCACGAAAGTGATCATTTATTTTTAATTTAATCAATTGACAATTCACCCCTGGGGGGGGGGGGTGGCACCACGTTGTAAAACTGCGCACCGCGTAGCAACCCCCTCCATAGGTGGGGGGGGGGGGATTGCTACGAGTTTTTTTTTTTAATGAAAAAACGTTCAAACTTTGGGTTTTTTTTTTTTTTTTTTTTTTTTTTTTTGCAACTTAAACAGTCATGCTTAAGTTCGAATAAAACTCGACTTGAACCAAATAAAGAGGAACAAAAAAAATTTTTTTTTGACAAATTGACCCATAGTTACTGGGGGGGGGGATTTTTTTTTTGGCAATCAAAATAATGAAACTAATACCCTGTAAAATTCCCCCCCACGAAAGTGATCATTTTTTTTTAAGTTTAATAATCGATACTTTACCCCTGGGGGGCACCACGTTCGCCCCAACATAGCTGGGGGGGAAATTCGCTACGGGTTTTTTCTTATTAATTTAATGCTATTATATGGTTTTTAGCCATTTAACTCATCACTTTGATATTTTTTCATTTTTTTGACCTTTCATCCACCCCCGCAGCCGTGTGACCCAAAATTAGTGGGGGGGATTCGAGCCAAAGTTTTAAATTGCATTTTTTTATTATTTTAACCGGCCACAAGCCATAAAAGAGATAAATCGCGTTTTCGGGGGGTCAGCTCTTGGTCTATTAGTCTTTACTAATAATAAAGCAGAAAGTCTCTCTGTCCGGAGGATGTCTGTAGGATGTCCGTAGGATGTCTGTGACGCGCATAGCGCTTAAACTGTTCGGCCGATTTTCATGAAATTTGGCACAAAGTTAGTATGTAGCATGGGGGTGTGCACCTCGAAGCGATTTTTCGAAAATTCGATGTGGTTCTTTTTCTATTCCAATTTTAAGAAAAAAAGTATCATAAATTACGAAATTATCGTAACGTGGAACCGTAACATGGGCACAAGCCAATTGGCGAGATACGAAATGATCATAACGTGGAACCGTAATGTCGGTACAAGCCAACTGGCGAGAAAATTCACTATACATTATTTGTAAATATACAGGCGAACCAAAAGACCTTTTGATTTTTCTATTGCGGGCAAAGCCGTGCGGGTAACACTAGTAAATTAATAAAAAGATTGAATTCTAATTATATATATATATATATATATATATATATATATATATTTAATTAATAACAGAATATTTACTTGAATATTGAAAAATGTCAACTTTTCCTCACTAAAGAAATAATGCATTTTTTTCTCACTTACTGGGAAAATGGATAGCCAAGAGAAGAATTTAAAAAGAAGAAAAAAAAAGCTGATCAATATGTGCATTCTATATTCACTCTAATTTTTGATAATACTAGCTCACTCTACAGAAAATGGCAAAGCCTTTTATCAAAATCTTTTCATGCTTTTACTGTTATGTAAAAGGAAAAAAACTGTCCATAAGTTATTAACACAAAATCTATTTTTGCCACTTTGGCAAAAACCTATTTTTGCCGGGCGGTAAAAACCGTGGTTTTTTCCATGGTTTTTTCCGCCCCCGGCGAAAACTTGCCAACCCTGCCCCTTCCCATAAAACTTGATGAATTCATGCGACTTCGATCCCGAGCCAGGCCCCCTCGGCGGTCGGGCCCTCAATTTCTGACTAGACTGACATGACCTATCGTTGGCCCTGAGACTTATTTTCGTGTGTCATGGTAAATTTGAAAAATCAAAGGAACATCAACTAAGCTCAAGCGAGGATAATAAGGGGACATTCATTAATTACGTAAGGGTCTTGAGGGGTAGGGGGATGGAAAATTCTCTACATACCCTTACTTTTTTTTGGGGGGAGGAGGCAACCAAATCCATTCTTAATATTTTCCAAGTCGACATTTTACACTAGAAATCGCGCGGTCAAGTGGTTTGACGTCGATCATATTTCATTTACATCTGGAATGTAAACGAGCTGATGTGTGCATCACATGACTTCCTTTTACTCCAATTTAGTGTCATTTTCCCATTATTTGCAATTTTAATGTGATTCAATAGTTATAGCCTATTTAATTGTTGATAATGATTGTTTTTGTTTTGAAATAACTTCTCTTGAAATACAAATTTAGTTTATTACTCTTTTACTGAAAAGGATTTTTTTTTTGCATTTAAAAGAAGTTTTGTTTATTTCATGTAACATAAAATAAAAGCAGTAATTGCTTTGATAAACTATCCGTAAGCCATATATTTTTACATCAGGTAATAGTAAGCCTTTGCTTTACTTATTTAATAGTCTCAATATAATCTATTTCTCTAGTTGATTTTAATTACATCCTTAAACTTCTGTAGGCTTAATTATTTGATTGAATTAGCTGTATTGGCACAGGAACCTTAATAACTGAATCTACACCAGGATTAATTAGCATATAAGGCTGGTTTAAGAAATGCCGACCCTACTAGTATACTTATGAATTATGTTTTTTGCATTTGCATATAATAGAATTTCAAGTTTAGAAAACTATCCATTTTTCTTGAGAAGTTAACTTTAAAAAAGATTTTATTTTGTACTATGTACTACGTATATATATATATATATATATATATATATATATATATATATATATAGTATATATATATATATATATATATATATATATCCAATCAATAAGTTGCACATTGAATAAACTTCAGAGAACCTTAAGTATGTTGATGCTCGCTTCAGAACATACAAATTACAAGTAAAGAAAAATACTTGGTTATTAACCCCCAGTGTAAAACAAAATATAGTACAGTAAAACCTGTGAAGTTGACCACCTGTCCAAGTTGACCGCTTTTTTCGGGCACGGGAATTAGCCCTTATCATATAAATCAATCTTTGTAAGTTGACCACCTGTTTAAGATGACCACTAAAGTAGTGCACCGCAAGTGGTCCACTTACACAGGTTTCACTGTATCGCTCTACTAATTCTGAAATATTCCTGTTGTTATTACGTTTTCATTTATTAAATTGATTTTTCAACGAATTTTTTATTAATTTAATAATGTATTATTTTCTTCAATGATTTATTTATTTTATTACTTAGCAATTTATTTTAGTATTTGTTTCTCTACTAACTATTTATTTTATAATCTTTCCATCGCTTAATTTATTGCTGCTCTTATCATTCACTTTGTCTTGAGTAAACAAAAAGTTGAAAAAGAAATGTAATTTTCATACACTCTGCTTTAAATTCTAAAAAAGAACTTAAATAAGTGTTTGAAAATAGGACCAGTGAGATAATGAGGCGGTATTTTTCGATTTCTGTGTATTAAACGCAAATGAGCATGAAACTCAGTCAATCTCTTGCAGACTAAACAAACATTTTTTTAAAGAAGATATTTTCATTTGGGGATACACACATAATTTGAATGAAAGAAGACAAAAAAAAATGGAGAATTGCCGTCTCAAACTTTTGCAAAACATGTAATTCTGTTTCTAGCAAATCGCAGTTATTTTAGATTTGAAGAAATTTATCGCTTTCGTAGTATGGTTTTTACTCTGGTAATTGGGCCGTTTTTGTAGACCTTGAGATCTTTATGTTAAATATAAAGCCAAGAGAGTAGTTTAAATAATTTTTGGCTCCAATTCTTGAAATGTTTACAGTTTTTGGAAAATACTCACTGAGTGAAAAGCTTTAGTGATTGTCGACGTCCATTAAATTTGTTTTTATTTATACTTGAAATCTCGAGGCGAAAAGTTATAACATTAACAATATCAGAATATATAATTTACTATCCTTTTTGAATGAGGAATTCAGATTATGGGATTGCAGGTTTTTTTTTCTTGTCTCAAATAAGGATTTTGTTTAATGAATTTGAAAAAGTTGAAACACTAACAAATTAAATCATCAGGTCACGAGTTACGCTTGTGGCAACTAAGAAGTTATAGAACTTCATTAATTAAGTTTTTGTGATTAAAATAGTTTTAAGATTGTTTCGTTTAATGTTTAATTAAAACAGAGCCGAGACATGATGCATCAAAATAATATTGAGGTGCAAGTTTTCTTTATGACAGGAAGAAATCAAAGAAGCGTTCAGATTGGATGATGAAGACTACAATATTTTCAGGGTCTTGCTGTTAATTGAAATGTATGTTCGTAATTACATTTGAGGAAATACCATAACCATCCATGGTAATGGCTTCTGAAATTTTAAATTCTAAAAATCCAGGCTTGGGGAAAATCCTTGTATTGTGGCGAATATATTAGTATGATATTATCAGATTTAAATTTTTGATAAAATTATTTTTTCATTCATTCTTGAATGAGGCTTTAATTGTGCTTGTGAATATTTGCAAAATGCTCCATTCACTTGGGATTTTTTCAGTAATAAATGATTATTTTTTGGCTTTCATTTTGTAATCACTTTCTTATTTTAGTGTTACCGTAACGCATGTAAAATTTCGTTTTAGTTTAAAAACTTCTTTGTGCGTCGAGGTTTTTTTTTTGTTATACAGGATGTATCTGTACAGCGTTTATATACTTTCAGGGTAGATAGAATACATCTAGAACAACGGTTCTCTACCGGTGGTTCGCGAGCCCCTGGGGGTTCGCGAGAGGTTTTCAGAGGGTTAGCGAAAAAAATATTATAATGGCGGTGTTTTAACATTCCTGTTTCTGATAAAGTCTCATGCTCAAGCGGTTTCAAGCAAATTTTGATCCTTTTTTATTTATTTGTCTCTCCCACATCCGATATTCTCATCATTAAAATATTTGCGTACTTCCTGACATATTTTACCTTTAAATAAGTTAGTCCGTGAAAAGCGCCGGTTTTACTGCTTCCATTGAGAATGATAGCCCTGAAGCCATGCGGAAACACCTCTACTTATGAATAATTTGAAAGCAAATATTGATGAAATAATTTGAAAGCGTTCGTTTCCTCAGAAGCTTTTGATCGGAAAGATTGATTTAACTTGATGAAAACATTACATCGAGCATGTGCGAAAGTCTAAAATATTTTTAACCGACTTCAAAAAGGAGGCGGTTATCAGTTCATACCGTATGTATGTTTTTTTTTTGTTTGTTTGTCCACTCACAGCGTCTCATCTAGTGAACTGATTTTGATGATTCTTCTTTTAATGGATAGGGGATGACTCAACTTAGATCCCATTACTTTGTTTGACCATATTTGTTCTTTAGAAAAAAAGTTATGGTCAAAAAACAGTAAATTTCATGCAATTTCCCTATGAAATGATTAAATTTAAAGCCCATTGTTTAAAAAATTTGGTGCCATACAACAATAATATTAATAGTAATTGTGGTGATAGTTTTGAATGAAGGCTTCTCTGAAGCAAGCATCAAGTTTCTTCAGTTTCATTGCTCTATAGTGGGAGTAAACCTAACGTGGAAGCGAGGTTTAGGCAGTGATTAGGATATGCTTAGCCTTCACAATGCTACTAAGTTAGGTTTGCTTCAACTATAGTAGTATTTTTATCGTTATCATGTATGCTAATAACAGATGATTTGGGCTAAGTAAGGAGATACAGGATTTTCATAAAAAGGAACTATGCTGTGAAATGTAAATTAGTTAGGGAAAACGTAATATTTAAATGGTTATAATTAAATTAACACACAAATGAATTCCAGGGAGGAACAAAGATAAATTTTTAGTTTCAATCGCTTAAAGTTTAAAGCGTGTTTTTAGTTTTTTTAAAATTTTTTTTTTATTTTATTTATAGCATGGAGCATTTTTTTTTAAATAATAAGGTAAAGTTTTGTTATAGTAACTTCTTAATATTTCAGAAATACATTTACACTAAAAAGAATAAAATAAAAAAAATTTGAAAAAAATAAAAAAATAGAACCGACTTCAAAACTGCTCTAAAAAGTGGAAAATAATTTTATTCTTTAAACACCATCGATAATACTTTTAAACATAACTTTTGAATTTGGCGCAAAAACGATCGATAAAATCATTCACAGCCATAACTCAACTACAAGTATAAATTTAACCAGGCCCAGTTTCTTCACTACCACATGCATTACGCATTGATGACAGCATATTTGAGTAACGATATAAATGTTTCGTTCCTAACTTTGGATGATTTTTTGATAAAAATATGAACGAAACATGGTTACAATGGATTTTACTTTTTGTTTTTGCGCCAACTTCAAAAACTATGTTTAAAATTATTATAAATGGTGTTTAAAGAATAAAATTATTTTTCACTTTTTAGAACAATTTTGAAGTCGGTTCTATTTTTTTTTCAAAATTTTTTTATGATGTTTAGTTTCTTGACCAATTGAGTCCGACGAAGAGCTATCGCTCTTCTCTTGTGTTGAGTCAAAAATGGATAGAAGTAAGATCACGATGTTGTTTGTTGCTGTAATTTTCACACTACATATTCTACAATTTATTTTGAGATTTATTGTCGAAAAAGGGAAATAATAGCTAGCAACCCAAACATACCACAGGAAGCATCAAAAATTAATTACTATAAAAAGTTTTCGTGGGTGAAAGTTTCGCAGTGTGAAATTTACGCTGTAAAAAAATAAATAAATTAAAAAAAAAATTAGAGTAAATGCGGATTTTGAACTTAGACGCTTCTATTATTTTCTTCCGAGTGACGTATTTCATACTTTAACGATCAAGTAATCGTTATTAGAATACCCAGTCAAATTGTATAATTGAATAATTTTATATACTGTCATTTAACGAGCTTGTCTAGTTATTTCATGTCATTTATAGTCATGTCATTCATAGTCATACTTTAACGATTACATACAATCCTTCAAATGTCAAATTTCAGAGAAAATTTGCTATTTAAAGATACAAGAGCTAATGTGGTGACTGGAGTTTTTTTAACATTATAAAATAATTCCAACCATCAAAAAATAAATGTGTAAAAACAATAGCAAGTCTAATCAAGGCCTGTACTGCCGTGGTACAGTAAAGTGCAGTTTCTTCAAATGTGAGGAGTACGTCATTTAATCTATTGTTTTTGCGCCGACATCAAAGCTTATGTTTAAAATTAGTCTGAATGGTGATCAAAAATTAAAATACTACAAGTCACGGAACTGTACTTAATGCAGTCTTTTTGCAAGATTTTTATATAACATACAATGCAGGAATTTCGTTGCTTATTATAGCTACCATAACCCAATTGCTACTTTCATAGGATTAAATAATGATAATAATTTAATCCTATGAAAGTTCTCACTTCTGCCGAGCGTCCCGAGACGTACATTTTTTCTTAATTTTTTGTTCTACTAAGGATAATAAACATGTTTTCTTCTCTTATTCGTGTCTTGTCTTTTTGGTGATTTGCGTCGTCACTACAGCGCCAGGAAAGCGTTTCCGACCATGCAGTGCTATGTGGTTTCCCATCGTTTAGGTGTACTCGATCTGCCCTGAAAGTCTGTAAACGCTATACTGATACACCCTGTAGAATTTATTATAAGAGACCTTGGGTGAGGATATCAACTCAAAATCGAATGGTTTTGGGTTCGGAACCCCACCCGCCCATCGAGTACATGCACAGCACGTGTTTGTCCAATCCATGGGTCTGAAAGTGCTGTGATCAGTTTCTAGTTGTTACTTTAGGTGCAAAATTTCTGAGTCTTTCTCTCCCCTTTATAACTATGCCTAAATTGTGGAGGTGATGTTGCCATTTATCGAGGCCAAACTCGGACTTCTCCCATGTGTGAGCCTCTATTTTTGAAAAATCGCTCCCTTCTACCTTAATTCCGTACTCGTTACGCGAATGTGACTTGGATGTCCAGGTCCACCCAAGGGGCATTAGTAAAAACAAAACTTCGCGTTTTTAGAAACTAGTCCGTTTTGAGCATAGCATCATCATTTGTATTTCTTCGACTTTGCATTATTTTCTTTATTTTTAGAATCAGTGCATTTTAATTTCAGCAGTCAAAAGTGAAACACCACTAATTAGTTAAAAAATCAAACTTCTTTCTTTTAAATAGTCTAAAAGTCGTACAATTTCAGAAAAGAATTCAACAAATCAAAATCGACAGTATTCGAAATTTCTGGGCAATTCACTACTGTGATAGGAACAGGGGACCCTCGGGAGTGAAGTCAGTATTCGAAATTGAAGCAATTTATTTTGTATGTTTTATTTTTATCTAAATACTTTTTTCATAATAATTGCTGCCTAACGTGGAAACAAATTCTATTCTCAATGAACGTATAATTTTAAATTAGATTCACGTGTCCTATTCCTGTTTGCGTGAAATACTTGAGAGGAGGAAATAGTCTTTAATTTCAGATCTCATCTACCGACACGTTTTATTCTTCATCCATGATTATTAACATAAAACTGTTTTCCATTCCTGGGAGTTCCGGGTATGAGTGAATTTTGATCATTAAGCTTACTATTAAAGCCTGGACAATCATTTCTCGGAGAAATCTTTTACCCGAATGCATCTTTCTGTCGTATAGAGTACGTTGAACTTAAAAAATTTTCTGTTTGCCTTATTCACCTGAGTGGTCAAAAGAAAAAGTATAAATTCATGAACGGAGTAATGTGACTGGACATTAAAATTAATCACCTTAAAGGCAAGGATGTATTACTGTATAGCAAAAATACTGTAAAAGCATTTTCCCCCTCGAAGCATGAGTTTTCGAAATTTTCAGGGGACCGTTGTAACTGCGAAAATTGGAAGCGCGCGAAATGTTTAAACTTTTTTTCATACAGTGTTAACAGAAAAGAATATCTGGGTTTTAAAGATTTTTATTTCATAAACTATTAAACTTACCACTATAAATCTTAATATATAAAAATCAATGTCCTGAGATAATATATATATATATATATATATATATATATCAACGCACAGCCAATACCGCTGAAGTCTCAGACTTGAAATTTGGCAGGCATGTCCACATGATTACGAAAGTATCCACTAAGAAAGGATTTTTAGAAATATCAATTAGTTCAGGAGAAATTAATTAAAACCCCTTAATTTCTGTGAAATTAAAACCTGTCATTGAAATTTAAATCCCTTATTTTCAGAGGCTTTCCACCATTCAAATCATTATTCAGTACTTCATCTCAACTTTTGCTCGAAAGCGAATTTTAAATTTGATATTGTTTTTGTTTCTCACGTGATTCTCGAGGCTTTTCTCAAGTCAAATTATAATGTTTCTGTCTTTTGCTTTCATTTTTTCAAAACTAGAAACGACGTTTTTAAGAACATCATCACAGGTGGACTATCCTTTTGAATTTATAAGAGTGCAGTTTCCTGTAAAAATTTGCTTTGCAATAACCGTTAATAAGTCACAAGGACAGACATTAAAAGTAGCAGGGATCGATTTAAGAGAAGACCTTTTTTCACACTGCCAATTTTATGTAGCTTGCTCCAAAGTCAGTCCCATCAAGCAGCTTAATAATTTTAGCACCAGAAAAAAAAAAAAAAAAAAAAAAAAAAACTAGAACTGTTGTATACAAAGAAGTTCTTGCTTAAACATAGATATAACAATAAAATGTGGATGGCCTGTGTTTGCAAAGAAAATCAATACTTTAAAAGAATCGTTAATAACAGTTAAAGATCGGTTAGGAGAAGGGCATTTATATAAGGAGTCCAGGAGCCCCGGGATCCTCCCAAAATTAGAAAAAAATAGGTTATAAGAAATTAAAGTCGAAACTAGGTGCACCAAGCACTGTTAACCCTGCTAATTCCATTACCCGAGCAATGCCAGGTACGGGAATGCTAGTAGTACATAAAAATAAAGATGAACTGTCAAAGTTTTATTGAACGTACGTACACTGTTAAAACTACAGGTTGCATTTGGCACTTTTCGAGGGTGAAAAGCTTGTTCACCAGCGGCACTCTTTACGGTGCCGAAATTGCACCCTTAACACGGGGGAAAAACCGGCACCCTTCACCCAGCGTGCACCGCGGTGAAAAACGGAACCCTATGGCAGAACATTGGCACCCTCTGTTTTCTGTTGCTGAGCACCCCCCCCCCCTCGGTTTTGTGTGCATTTCCGTAAACAATTGTATACATTATTATATATTGTTTTGAGTTATAAAAAGCTAAGTCTTGGTACATTTTCCACATTGAATAGTTCTGAAAATGATTAAAACTTGTACTTTAAGGCATTTGATCACATTTCAACTTTCGAACATAGTTTAGAAGTGTTCATGACTTAAATTTGTCTGCCGTGCACTAATTTTCGTACATCCACTTGGATTGCTCAGTAATTTTAATATGTTATTGACATTTACTGCAGCACGATCGTACCGAAAATGAAGAACGTAGGTACTATTTGTAAATCATTTACACGAACAATAAATATTCAATTATGTTGCAATCATGGAAAAATAAAACCTTTCATCACGTTCGAAATTTTAATCAAAGAGCACCATATTAGTACGTACGTATATATGATTCGACATTTGAATATCCGTAAAGAATATAAAAGAACAAAAGTCTTTCGATAAATTAAAAGCCAAAACAAATTCTAACGAGTTATTCATTCTTACTATTACTAGAGTGACGAAAAAAAGTTCTGTCATTCGCTTTAAGCAATAACGCCGAGGAAAGCTAGTTAACTTAGACACGAGATAATAAATAAAAAAAAAAAAAAAATCGAGACGGAGAAGAAATTTCTTTTTCTCAATCCGCTTTCCTTTTTTTTTCGTGCTTTTATGTTTTTGCTATCATCGTAATTAGAGTTTCGGTTCACTTGCTGAGTGCATCACATTGCTAACAATGAATCTCTTAGTTAAAAATCCACAAGATTGTTGATAATACAAGCAAGTAAAACGACATAGTCAAAATTAATAGTTGAAATAACTTTTCAAATATCATCTAATTCAAGCGTTTTGATAATTAAATGTTACTTATCCGGTGCTGATAGCTATTTTTAGGTAAAATTTATGCATGATAGGAATAGCAAATGTATATAACGGCCAACTGAAGAATCAACGTACCTTTGAAACAATTTTAAATATGTTCGAAAGCCTTAAAAGCTACACTATGATCAAATGCATGTACTTACGCGAAACTTTGAAGAGTAAATCACAGAAACTTATAAGTTTTAATCCAATTTCGTACTTCATTCAATGGGAAAGTGCATGTGCGTAGTTATTCTTGCGTCCGCCATTGATTGTGGTTGAATGATGTCAGAGCGGAGAGCGCATGCGCCAGCGTTTCACCCATGCATTTAGGAGGTCCGTTTTCACGTTTATTAGCGTCATTCACCTTGATCACACTTCCTAGCCTCTACTGCACCCTGAGGCCCGGTGTTTTCACCCCAGGGAGCCAAATAGTTAGTCAAAGGCACCCGTAGTTTTGACAGTGTAACAACTTAAATATACAGGTTAAGCACTAGCGCCGGCAGAAATTCCTTCCAGAAGGGTTTTTTCAAACACAACAGTCCTTACACGTGTACTAACTACTGTATTAGGATTGGCAACAATGTTAAAACCAACTTTGGGGGTATTTTTATCCCCCTCCCCTCGCTGCGCCGCGGAAGTTCCACAACGCAGAATTGTCTGTGCAGGTAATGATGACCTTTTATGCGTTGGCCAGCCAGATCCCCAAACCTAACCCCAAATGATTTTTTTTAATGATGTTTCGTCAAAGACAGTGTTAATACACCACCATTGCCTACAACATTGCAAGAACTGAATGATCGCATATGTGTATCATTACGAAACATTGACAGTGAAGCACTCCAAAATGCATGTTATAGATGTGTGTCACGTTACGAAAGGCGCCCACATCGAACTTTTGTAAGTGAAAAAAACTTTCACTGTTTCTCTTTATTTTTTTGTGTCATTTATAGTGCTAAATGTAATAGTTTATGAAATATAAATTTTTAAAACCGGGATATTCTTTCATGCTATCCCTGTATTACCAACTTCCGGTTCTATAGAGATAATATTCGAGAACTTTGCATCTTACGAAATCATGGATAATTTTAGTGAAAATTACGATTTGAGTTCAAATGGCAGTTGCATGCGTAAAAATTTACACAAAACTACTTTTTATAACTCCCACAGTTATTACAGAGCCCCTTTGTTAAGCTCACGTCATGGACCTACTTTCGGTTTTGCCAAACTTTGAAATAATATGTAGTAAAATATGTTTTAATTTCGCCCTTATTTGCACGGAGCCCATTGGTTTGGAGTCCATGGCCTCCTCCCTGTGGGGGCCATGTTATTTTTTATGGTGGAAAATCTAAGGAGTAAATCTATTTTGACAAATCCTATAAACGTTGGTTTATTTTTTCCATTATCTTTAATTATGATTGATGCCAAAATCGGACCTGATCATAAGTTATCAGGAAACCTTTGTGACATACCGACTTAAAAAAAAATCACGTCAAAATATTACAACGGAAAAATCACTCTAAAAAACGAAAACGTTGCCAAACAAAATGTTTTATAAAGTAAAATTGTCATATTTCTTAACTTTGTCTGGGACAAAGGCTAATTGAAACGTGGGAAGGATGGGAAAGGGAGCAATAAGCACACATTTTTGTGAACAAAGAGTTGGCAACAGCAGCACGATAAATACATGATGAGCGTTAATGCGCCAAATGTTGCACGCATTCGATGCTTCAGTGATTACAAGAAATAGAATTGTTAATGGTGGAATTTATGCTATTCAGTGAGCCCGTGATTTGTTTCATTAAGACGCACTAATAGCTAAAGTTTAATCAGCAATCAAAGTCTTCGACATTTCCACCAATCATGTAAGTCTGAAATTTTGGTATCAAAAGATCCCAACCCAACATGGAAAAGTTTTTCCAACCTTCTCTAGCTTTTGCGGAACTTTTATCATTAATATAGTTGACTCTATATAAAAAAAAAATAAAATAAAATCAAACGGAAAAGAAAATAGAAGGCTCAGTGCTGAACGCTGCTGGCAAGGTTATGAAATAAGTTTTCTAATCTGCATCTTAACGAAATAAATAAAAATAAATACATAAAATAAAATTTAATTTAAAAAGAATAGAAGGCACTGTGCTGTAGCCTACTGGCGAGGTTATGAAATATGTTTATGCTATTCATTTTACAAAATAAATAAATGAACGAAGTAATGAATCATTCAATAATTCTGAAACTACTTTTTAAAAGGTATTTTTGAAGTTGTTGTAAGTGCTCTTCCTACACTGTAATACTAAGTACAAATTTATAAATGATAGAAATCTTGTGATGTTCCGAAGTACAGGGTACTTTTATTAAAATAATTAATTTTACACTCCATTTCTGACGTGTTTCAGATTGACCCTAAATGGAAAATTAGCTTTGAGCCCCGATAGCAATTTATTTTAAATAGATTTAACAATTATTGTTTCTTAATTTCAGATAACCATTCAAAATTTTAGGAGCGTTGATTCTGTTTTACAAGTATATCAACAAATTCAATAACATAATTAGAAAATGAGTGGGACAGTTTAAAACAGAGATATTGTGATTCAAAGTTACGCCGAATAATTGTGCAATAGAACCTCGTTTATCCGACCCTCGTATATCTGGCTGTCCGGATAATCCGGATCAAATCTAATAATTCTAATAAAAATTTAGTAGACTCTAGTAATCATCTAATAAAAATTTTAAGTTCAGGTAAACATTTTTTTTTTTTTTTGCGCGACTGAGATACATTTAAATGCCACGCATGTTTAAAACAGAAGACAATGGAACAATTCTTTGTAAAAAAAAATAATGTGTTAAATTTGAGTACTTTTTCATGTCTTGTAAACAATCCTCATCTAAATGACAGCCGGTGATAGAGTAACCCGTGTGTTTCAACAGTGAAACTCGCGCCACGGCATGATAATTTGATAATATGTTTTGGTAATATTTGACATACAGGGAAAGGCTTTATTGTGACAAGGCTGAACTCGATCCGGCAGCTTTTTTACTGGTAAGACTGTCATTTCAGGGCAGTGAAGAAACGAAAAAATGATCAGCAATGAACGTTATCTACTGGAACTCAGGGTTAATCCACTGCAGTTAGGATTACAATTTCGATTACCAAAAAATCATCAAACAGGCAATGGCTTCGTTCAAATGTAGAAGCAATTTTCACCAGTCATACCTTGACGGGTGATTTTCTAGTTTTTCTAGATCTTTTAGATCTTTGAAAAACATGTTTTTTCTTTTTCTTTCTTTCTTTTTTTTGTTGTTGAAACAAACAGTTACCCTGGTTATTTAAGGATTTGTTTTACTTATTACCCAACTATCCGAATTATTCGGGTTTTCAATCATCCAGGATGTTTATGGTTGTAGTTAGTCCGGATAAACTAGGTTGTACTCTGCTTCTTTTCAATTATGTTTAAAGGATTTTTCTGACATAAAACAGTATTAAAAGTAATTTTTATGCGAGTAGTGAATAAGTGTTTTTATATAATTACCTTAAAGTTCGTTCTGTCTTAGTAAACATTTTGTAATCAATGACCAATCAAAGCAATTTTTCAAACATATAATGCTATCCTGAAAATGAGCATGTAATCGCCCACCATTTGAGACCTCTCTCCTTTTACTCTTGTTGTCACTTTCCTATATATATATATTAATAAGGTGATTTCCAAGGAACTTTCTTAAATCAAGTGGTAGCTTTCATCATATAACGAAAGGTTGTAAAATTTATTGTTTCCTCCGCAATAGTTGACCTTAATATTAAAAGAAAGAAAAACATGGTCCCTTGACTTAAAACTATCACCTCTCTCAGTCTGTCTTCAGACGAAGGAAGAGAAAATGCAAACAATAGGGCTGAGATGTCCGCAAGCAAAGCAAATGTTTTGCATTAGAGTAATTTTATTATCACAGTCGTACCAAAACCTTACAATTCTAACACGTTTTTTGAGCATTCACGATTGCTTATTGTTCTCATTTGACCGTTTTTGGTATCCGTGCCTTTTTCAACTTGGATCAGAAGCCTTTGCAGCACCACCACCCACCGTCCTCTGCTGGCGGCGCGGCACGGCTGCTCCGGTTTTGAGCTATCCGATCTCCTGGTCGGAGGCGTCCATGTCCTACACACACGCACGTTCACACACATACACACACACGACTTCACACACATACACTCACACACGCCTACGTGCATACACACAGGTCTACGCACACACACAACTATGCACACGTAACCGCCCAGGAGGAGAGGCAGGCTTGGGGGGGGGGGGGGCAGGAGCCGTTTCTAGAAACAATAACTCCAATGAGTAGGGTCCTGTCTCAGTTCGTGATTGCGAAAAACATAATCTGGATTCAAAATTTCAGAATTCAAATTAATTTTATTTATTTATTTATTTTTTCTTTTTTTCTTTTTTGCCTCCAGTAATAGATCAAAAACATGATTTCCTTATTGGGAAAAAGCGTTAATTTTTTTCGCATCATAAGTACGAAATTGCCGCCCCCCAAAAAGTGCTGCCCGAGGCAGACCGCCCCCTCCGCCCGTTCCCAGCTACGCCACTGCCTCTTGCGTTTTTAAACGTCATTAATATGATGTAATGCCAATGGTTAAAAAAGGTTTCACTTTGATTAATCGATGTTCACATGAAAAAAATGTTTAATTTTTTCCAATTCGTGGCGGAACCCTTACTTTCCTTTGGCGGAACCTTGGGGTTCCGCGGAGCACACTTTGGGAAACGCTGGTATATAGATACCCGAAATTTCCAAAATGTTTGTCAGTTCCAGGAATTACCCCGTTGCCCATCCTGTGTACCGCGTAAGAGATCGCTTCAGGGGAAGATTCATTAATAAGTCTATCATTAAAATCGGACCAACAACACCACGATTTAACCTCGTTTGACTTCTTTTAGTTGTAGCCTTAGAAATCATTTTTCGTTTCTTGAACTGCGGTCTGAATGTAATAGCAGCAGTCCTATTTGCCATCACATTTCTTATCCGTTATTAATCAAGGAACTTTTTTTCTAACATTCGTCTTACATAATGAATTCAGCAACTGCGTTTGGTTTTCAGCATTTTTTCCTTTGATTAATAAGTTTCGGAACACCGAGATATTTTATATGCATCATGTGGTTTTGTAACAATCAGACTTCCTAGTATATCAATTAAGGCAGCGAGAGTCTAGGGGATGTTAATCTCTCTTCTGAAGTGTTGAGTAAAACGCGTGCAAAGAATGTATGCATTGATCTTATGGTATACGTAGACCTTCTTTGAAAAATGTTTCTAAATCCTTTTGTTCATAAGAAATTTTACCACACAACAGATGAGGTTCTCCTACCATTATGTTGTACTAGTGATCTAAATGGTGATTTCTAGCACGTACACCCCTTTGCTTTTAGATGCTTAGAATTAAAACATTCATTCGAAGGAAAACTGGAGTTTTCACTAGGTTTTTTTATACACTAGTGGTACCCGCACGGCTTTGCCCGTAATCGAAAAATTAAAAGGTCTTTTGGTTTGAATGTATATTTACAAATAATGTATGGTGAATTTTCTCAAGAATTGGCTTGTATCCATGTTACGGTTCCACGTTATGATAATTTCGTAATTTACTCGTCCATCTTATGATAATTGTGTTCTTAAAATTGGAATAGAAAAAAAACCACATCGAATTTTCGAAAAATCGCTTCGAGGTGCACACCCCCATGCTACAAACTTTGTGCCAAATTTCATGAAAATCGGCCGAACGGTCTAGGCGCTATGCGCGTCACAGAGATCCAGACATTCAGACATCCTCCGGACATCCAGACAGAGAGACTTTATTACTAGTAAAGATAACTCATCAATATTAGGACTAAATATAAATATAGTGCCCCTGAATCGGAAGGAGGGGTAGGCAGTTATTTTATTTTTATTAGAAGCAATTATTAAGCGCTAAGTGTTCTACGCCAGCCGTTCTTGAGAACTAAAAATCAATTGACTAGAGCATGCATGTATCCTTTTTTAATTTTTTTTTTCTCTCTCATTTGCATCATTCTATAGTCTTTCAAATGTCAAAAATATACACTCCTCGCTGCACTAGACAGTTCGAATTCAATATTGCAAAATTGTTTAAATGCAAATATTTTTTTTAAATTAAAGGTATTTTATTAAAAATTATGTAGTTTGACTCAGATAACTTAAACTCCAATGGAGAACGGATTAAACGATCTCAGTTGTTCAAATAGGGGTGAGGATTTCCAGTTTGCTTTGACGATAACGATTGTTGGCATTGTCTTACGAAATGGGTTTGCTCTCTTTTCTACGCTCCCCAAACAGAAATAAATTCGTCCAAGAACAGAAATCTTGTTATCAGCGAACTATTTATAAACAGGCAGGTTGAGAAATCTGTAGTTCTGATTTTTTAGCTGAATTATCCGTCTCAAAATTTGAGCTGCTCTCTTCAGATGCAACATGAGCACAGGCTACACTTTTAAAAGAGCTCTAATAAAAAGCAATCTATCCTTAAGTAATACGAAGAATACAGAAATTTATAACTAACTTTGAACCATGACTTTGCATCACTTCATATTTTTCAGTACATTTGTCCTCAAAAGCATTTGTAGAGAAAGGTCTCATAGTGCACCCTGCTTGCAAGGTCATAATCTCTGTTTCTGCTTTTTCTTTTACAAATTAAGTTGGCATCACTGAATGCACTGAACTAAGTTTTCAACCCAAAGGGTCGGAGGTGACTGTTTAGAAGCTACTCTTGAATCTCTTGTCCTCTTCATTTTCATATTCTATGGCTGCAGTGTAATAAACCGTAGAAATATTGTGATGCAACGAAATAAAAACGAGAACTTTTAAACATTTAGAAATTCTATTCTTCTGGTTCAATTTTCACTACATGAATTGAAATAATTATTTTATATCTCACTTTCTGCGTTGCACGTTTTACCTCGAAAATAAAATTTGTGTCGAGTAAGGCAATGTTGAATGACGAGCATTTAATAATCAGCTTTAAATAAAAGAAAAAAAAAGTGTACAATTTCTCGTCAGCATGCAGGGAAAAAGCAATTTTATGACTCAACATTTAAATTTAGATCTCTTTGGATTTTTTTTAATTCTGTAAATTCAGTCATTTTGTTATTAATAAGGGTAAACATTCCGTTTCAAGGATTATTTTATGTTAATTCCTGGTCATAAAAAGAGTTCTATGCCAAATTTAGCAAAAATTTAGCACAAACTGGATTTGTATAAGGAACACACACACATCCACGTATAGCCATTTTTATATGTATCAGAATGTGGGGCGAAGTATAAGATAACATACTTTCTTTAGAATGAACATGTTAGAAATTTGTTCTGAAAATTTCGGTAGATAAAAAAGTAACAATATATTTCATAGTAAAACTTGTATTGAAACATTATTATTTATTTTTGGCAATAAACTTGTACCTCTAAAAAAAGGTTGAAAATTTGCACTTTTTTTTTCATGGGGCAAAATAAGATATTTTTTTGGATTATTAAAGATATTTTTGATCAAGTAAATTAGTAAATAAAAGAATGAATGAAGAAATGAAAAGTAAATTAAACAATAAACGAATATATAAATAAATAAACTAATAAGGGAGAAAAAAATCAGTTAATGAAATAGTGAATGAATAAGATAATAAGTGATTGAATGAACAAGAAAATAAGTGAATGAATAAATGAATAAGGGAATTATTAAATGAAGGAATGACGTAAGTGATTTTATAAAAGATTGAATTAGTAAATGAAATGAACTATTTCATATTGCCCCATCCGCTTTGCCCCAAATGCACTTGACTAACTGTAAAATGCGTTTAAAATGTATATAGGATTAATAAAGAAATAGTAAATACTACAATGAATATTAGTAGTTCTCAATTAATATTTAAAATGTTAATAACAATTACTTTACCTTTTAATAATAACAAAAATACTGTTCGACTTGCGACAAAATGTTACAATACGAATGTCAATTTTTGAAAATTGCTCGTATATTATCATATTCTTTGATTTTCAGAGGTAAGTTTTTCTTTACTGGAATCGGCTACATGTGTTACTACTTAGTTGAAATGGTACTAGACAGGTGGCGCTAAAAGCAGAGTAAATATTTCACCATTTCTTTTTGTCCCACATTCCCCCATATATTCCTCCCCGAGTTCAAACTTACTTTAAGTGGTAAAGATAAACATGAACCAGGTTAATGATTCATTTTCATGTTTTTAATTTTTTGTTAAAAAAAACACTATTTATGATTTAGATTTTTTTTTTTAATCCTTATCTCATCAAGTGCGCCCCCCTCCCCCTTTAGTACAGTATTAGCTAAAGGTATTGTAAGGGGCGCTAACATCGAAAACTGAGAATGGCATCTGTGAAAGAAAAAACGGTCGCGTTCTCCTGGAGTTTTGAGGACCCCCCAACCCCATCCCGCGGCGTTTTGAGGGTCATTCCATCCAAGAATCTTTGGTTTTACGCATAATATAGAAAATCTAAATATTCCATTAATAATTACTTTCATCGTAATTACCTTTAAGCACATTTCTGACACGGTTCAATGTTATACTATACTAAGTGGCTGGATAACTTTGAACAAGGTTAATAATTCATTTTACAAACAGTTTTTATAATTACTATTTATCAATTTATGGTAACCATAGCCTCCTTCAAGATATTTTTGTCATTATTATGATAATGCATTCTGTAATACTGTTAAATATTTGTGGGGCATTAAAAAAAAAAAAAGTAAAAAAAAAAAATAATAATAATAATTTAAAAAAAAACGGATCGAAATTGCCCCAACTCATAGTTTGATGAATATTTTTGGACAACAGTCAGTTATCAGAGCATTAAAAGTAAAAGAACTATACACCGAACCGAAGGAAAATTTTCTTTTGTTCCAAAAGCTTTATTCATACGTGTATAATTATGCAAAAAAGCTTCCGCAATAGAAAACTAATCAGTAAAAATATGTGCATAAATGTTAACAAAATTGATGCACTCCATCAGAAATACGAAAACTTAAACTAAATCATTTATTTTCTGGAAGCTGGGTTGTAAGATATACATGCTTATAAATAAAAGAGTCTTGTAAAGCATTTTTAATATGATGCATGATTTTCTTTTCGAAAACAAGCTGAAAATGATATTCCAAGCAAAAAGATGTCTTATCATTCATGGGATAAGGAGAGATTTTAGTAGTAATTTATATCAATTAATAATGCTGCTTTTCAAAAACATGTTGTCTATGGAAATTAAGTTATTTTTTTTTTGTTCTCATAACATTAATTATGCTATTCTAAATAAGTTCTTTCTCGATACGCGAAACTTTTCTTCCTAAATGTACACATACCAAGTAAAATATTGTGTTAAAAAAATTTTATACAAAAAGGAGTGGCATCAGGATTATAATATTAGGTACTTTACAATTTAAGAAAATGTTCACATTCGATCTTTTTAGCTTGAGCTATTTCTGTATGTATTTATGGTGTTTTCCAAATTAGAATTCCTTTCAAGTGTGTTTATACAGGCTTTCTCTGTGAGTGTTTATTTTCGCTAAACTGGTACATATTCATTAGGACGTACGAAACATGGACATGCTTCTTTGTTTACTAATATAACCCGATGTAAAAATGCTTTTATAATTCATTGCGATGATTTTTTTTCTGCTTAATGATCTGATTAAAACAATCTCAAATTTTTTTAGCTTATTTAGCATCTAAAGATATTATACTTCATATATACACTTTTGCTGAAATTGAATCTACGATAAAGTGCTTCAGTAATTTTGGATTTCAGATGCATAATGATCTCACTAGTCAGTTTCAACATTTTCAAAATTCCTAACAACAATTTCTCAAAAGTATTTTTTATTTTTTTTAAATGTCTTTTGAATTTTGTTCTTAATCTGTAACTTATACTAAAAACTTTCGACCAGCGAAGTTCATCAGTCAGGTTGGCCGCTAGTGTTAGAGAAATTTTATGAGATAGAAACTTCATGACTACTTAACTCCTTCAGTACCATACACGGTTAAAACTACAGATTGCACATGGCACCTTTTAGAGGGAAACATTGTAGCACCAACGGCAATTCCTTAAGGGTACCATTTGGCACTTTATTGCACCCCCAATAGCGCCCTTAAAGGTGCCATTTGGTTCCGTATAGCGCCCTATGGCACCTCTAAGGGTGCCATTTGGCTTCTTCTGGTACCCTTTAAGGTGGCAGTAGTGCTTTAGTGCTACAACGTTCCACCCTAAAAGGTGTAATGTCTTCTTTGTTACCTAGTGATCACTTTTAAATATTTTAGTTTCAAAAATTACCACAAGTTTGGTATTGTCCGTTTTTCACAAGAAGGCACTTGACTCCTCCTTCGTCACGTGGTATCCTATGATTCTATTTCGCTGTTTTCGGCAGAAGGTATATTCGGATCATAGCATTTTGTTGGAAATGCAGTAGTTTTTAAAATGTAAGAATAACTAAAATGACAACAGATCAGTGAAGCAAGTGATGTGAAGGACACTAAGACTTTTTTGCACTTTAAAATGTACGCACAAATTAAGGCTGTCTGGTTGTTCATTTAGAAGCTCGTGGATTGCTTACCGATCACCCCCGCGTAAAATGGAACTCCGCGTTCGAGGAAGCGGGGCGAAGTGCTTTCTCATGAAAAACTGACAATAATAGAGTTTGTTTTTACCCCATGTTTCCTTCACCCCAATCGACTCTACTTGTTGATAAGTATCAGTTCATTCTGACATTCTTTTTTCTTTCATTCCAGGCATCGCCGAATGTCGTGGTGGCCGTTATGCGCTCCCCATGGCCCAGCTCTACCCGGGTAAGGGCTCTGGCCGCAATGCTTCGGAGGACGGTCGCCTCAGCCCGGGCAGGGACCTCGGGTACCACACGCTGCTGACCAGCCCGGGCATTGCTGACGTCTCGGGGGAGGCAAAGTTGCGCGAAGCGAGGCTGGACTCGCCCCCGCCCGAAGACACTGAGAGGCTGGTGGCTACCTTTAAGGTGAGACCCCAAACCCAAGGATTTTGTCGCCTTTAAAGGACACCTGAGCACAATTTCATTTTCAGAATTTTATGACATTAAAAACTATAGTTGGAGCAAATCTAACCTGGCAGCTTTGTAATATTTCAATGCTTTGATTAGGATCTGCGTCGCCTTCATAATGCTTCCCCAGCTTAAGTTTGTCCCAACTATAGTATTTGATACATGACCTTAAAAACATTTTTATTGTTAAGTGTAACTATTGAGAAAAAATTGAGAAGACTTTCATGACTCTGCTTCGGGTTCTTTTAGAGTATTTAAAAGAAGTAAAGAGCTCCAAACCTGTAAATGACCAACCAAAAATCTGTGTACGACTCAACATTTTCTGGTTACATTTATGGACTAATAATAAGTAGGCCTAGCCTTGCTTTACTTGCTGACGAGAAAAATTGTTTCACATATTTATATCATGCGACTTGTGGGTGGTTTGGCAAAAACAACTGAAGCATGGCTGCTAGATGGCGGTTTTATTTATAGGTTTGGCCCTCGACATGTATTTTAAGACGGGATCGATTGTCATTGGTTTTTTTTCCCATACTTAAAAGTTTGAACTGTTTTTTCTTCAGTTATGTATTATTTTGACATTAGTCATTAGTTTTAGATAATTTTTTTCTGTTACTTTTATTTCATTTGAAACTAATCATTTCAACAAAACTTGGACATTCTTTTGAAATGAATGTGCTGAACGACCGTCCGTACAGAAAAATATATAACAAATGCACTGCTCAAAACAATTAGGGGAGCAAGCAAAAAAGTGAAGAAAACCGTGCGAGACAGCCACGTATTGGCATACAATGGATAGCACACACGTATCAATGCTGTATACAGAAAAAATGCGTAAAATTTTTTAATAAGGCTTTAATTCTTTGAAAATATTTAAAAAAAACATGAAAAGATGATTTAGAGCAACAATTTGGTTACATAAAAAAGTTCTGTTTAGGCATGATGTATGAGTTTTAATAGGGTGTGTGTTCACCTCGAACAACTAAGACTGCTGCACACCAGTTTGTCATAGATGCAAAGAGGTTATTGATCTGACTTTGGGGAATACTGTTCCACTTCTCAAGAAGTGCAATCTCCAAGTCTCAAACAGGCAGCCTTGGTCTCGCAGCAATGCGTCGTCCGAGCAAGTCCCAAACGCTGGCCACTCCATACGCTGTATTGTTTCAGCTTCAAGCATGTTCTCCACCAGACGGTCTGTATGCGGTCGGCCATTATCATCCCAGAAAACAAAGAAATCTCCAATGATTTCAACGCAAGGGATGGCATGAAGTCGCAGTATCTCGTTTGCATACCTTCGGCCTGTCAAAGTGCATTTCCGAACGGTATGCAGGCCCGTACGTCCGCCTATGCCAACCAGCTCGTCTGTATTGTGAACTTTCACGAACGAATGCGGGGTTATTTCGAGTGCCCCTGTTTCTCCACGCCAGAACACGTCGGGTGTCACACTCCAGACTGAATCAGGTTTCATCTGTAAACAGCACTTGGCTCCAATCATGTTGCTCCCAATCTCGATGTTCAACAGCCCATCTTCTTCGGGCGGCACGGTGGCTTAGGGTCAACGGAATGCAGACCATTGGCCTGCGTGCATAGAGCCCTCTCTCGTGAAGCCGATTACGTACTGTTTGGCTGGACACCCTTCGTCCTGTTGCCAAGAACAACTGTCTTTACAGCTACGAAGCATTCTCTGTTCTGTTTCGACGGGCTGTTAACCGTATATACCGGTCATCAAATTCTGTAGTAGCGAGTGGCCGATCTTGCCCTGGTCGACGTCTAACATTTCCTCCTTCTTTGAATTGATTCCACAGCCTTGCAACAACACTTCTTGCGACTCCAACGGCGTCCGCGACACTACGTTGCGTTGTTGTCCGGATTTCAGTCTGCCTATTCCACGCCATGCCATGAATTCCCGTAAATCATGTTTTGAGACATTCTCAAGTAACCTTGTCTCGAAAAAAAAAAAGAATACTGCGCAATCGAATTTTACAGTTACGGCAATAAGACAGACGTTTCTGCAACATCCCGATTTCTGCCCTTACCTTTCCTTTTGCTGGTTTTTGACATCATGAACTTTGATTTGCGTTTTAAGTTCTCTTCTTCCGTTTCCTGGTAGACTTTGAATTATGGATGATTAATTTTATGTTACTTATTGGTATACATCCCTGCGTAATTTGGTTAAAACCACGTGCTCCCCTAATTGTTTTGAGCAGTGTATATATGATGTTTTTTTTTTTTTTTTTTTAAATCTACAGTTGGCGTTTTTCGTGTTTTTTTCGTTAGGTTTGAATGTTACTAGAGCCTTTTTTTTCTTTATTCTCCATTGAACAAATTAAATTTCTTTTTTCAGTAGTTAATTATTTTGACGTTAATCTTTAGTTTTGTAAAAGGTTTTCAATTACTTTATTCAACATGTAGATAATTACTTTAACCAAAATGAAATGTTCAAGAGTCTTATTATTAGTTTATTAGTCTGTGATTACATTCTTCTTTTTAATTATACAGGAGAAAATTACTGTTGTCAATTCATCAAAAAAAAAAAAAAAAACTTTTGAGACCTTACCTTTTAAAACAATTTATGGTCTGTTCAATCACAGGGGAATATTAATTCATTGATAGGTCTACCTTACCTACTGCAATGACATTTGACTACACGTGTTGTGCTGTCATTTATGATGACTCTTAACCAGGGGTGTTAACTTTGCACCACACCATACTTTTTATAGTTGGGGCAAACCTAACCTGGCAGCATTGTGAAGGCTGCGCAAATAGTAATCACAGCATTACGATGCTGCCAGCTTAGGTTTCCCTAATCATATTTACTGCAAAAGAAACTGTAAGGATCAATGCTGTATTTTGCTGGCAAGATTATCATGCCAATTTTTATTTTGCAAAATAAGTTGGCAACATAATGGACAGCTCACTGTATCATTCAATAACTCTGAAGTAAATGTTTGGACGCTATTCTTGAATGCTTATGTATAGAGTTGTTGAATTTTCCTTTCGCTTACATTGCAATATTCTATGCAATTTAATAAGTTGCTTGCTGCGTCGCTCGGCTTTGCATGATGAGCTACCACAAAAATGAAAAAGATGTTGATTTGCAAAACACCAGGAAAACATATTTTTAGAAAAAAATCTCATCAATGTTAATAATAGTCGTCAATGATGCAAATTATGAATTCTTTCAATTAGCACAAACGATAAACGTATTTGCCATTAGAAAGAAATAAAAATTTCTCAGTAATTTATCGTTAATTGACGTTTTAATTTCTCTGCTTGTTAAAGTCGTACACTTTCGAGATAGGTCATATTATTTTCTTTGGAAAATTTCAAATCGATTGATACCTCGTTCCACTTTTCACTCACAGCGATTCTCGAGAACACCAAACTTCAGACAGACAGACAAATGCGCACAAATTTTAATAGTATAGATGTAGAAATTTCGTGATTTTATGAAAAAAAAAGAGGTATTTAAACATTTAGAATATTTAGTACATATTCCTGTTCAGAGTTTCACTACTTGTATGAAAATATTTTGTTCTACATCACCTATCTTGACTCAAACTACCCTAAAACAACTGTATAACTTTGAACCAGGTTCAAAGTCCGTTTCAAATAGTTTTTGCCAAAATGTAGTTTGCTCCAAGAAGAAATCTCTTGTCAGTAGATGCATAAAGTAAACAGTTTGTCAGAAAGGAGAATATCTTTAACCTTGCCCAACAATGTCCAGGAAAATCGGCTAATGCAACTTCCTATCCCTGTTCAATTGTTTGGAGCAAGTTTTTAATGGCAAAGTGAAGGAGAATCGTTATCTAAATAAATGATGTATTGTCTCAACAAAAATCTACAGATTTCACACAGGGCGCAATATTCGTGACTTTTCCGAAAGGTATTTCAAAAGCTCGGGTTTGATGGGTAAATTTTCATGTCCTTATAAATAACATATTGTTTCAAGTAAATTACTAGAATACAAATTGTTTTCCTTTTAATTTTCTTTTGTCTTTTAATTTTTAACGCATTGAGCTATAAGTAAATCACACAATCCTTACATCCGTGGTAAATCGGGGGGGGGGGGAATCTGAATGTATTTTAAGTATTATGCGATTTGTCCACAAACAGAAAAAGAAATTTATTAAACAGATAATCGTTTTCTCACGGTAAGTGAAACTCTGTGTAATACAATGAAATAAATACAAATTATGCGAGACAGCAATGTACAATGCCAAATTAATTTTGAAATTAACAAACAATAAAGTAAGGCAAAACCACTAGTAGTTGACATTTACAAACAAAGAAAAAAGGAGTGAACAAAAGAATCACGGGAACCAAAAGGTCAGCTATGGATAAGCTGAAAAGCATTGCAAATTCAGACACCATTTTTCATTTTTGTAATTATCAATTCTCTTTGCTAATTTATTTCTATTTGCAAGTGTCAACTATATCTGGTCTGTCCCATTGTACATTCATCAAAAATGACTCATAAAAAATTGAAAAAAAATCATTCCATGTGAAAGTTTAAGTTTCATTTATGTTTGTGAGCAGTTTAACAAAAAATAGTGAACTGGCCTTATTAGGAAAATGGGTCACGAAGATGGCAAACTGTGCCCCCCCTCCCCCCCAAAAAAAAGACTATCAAACTAAAACAAAGTGAAAAAATCTTTATTGTCATCCTTCTTATCAGCAACATATACCTGTTTTATTTTCTAATCCAGATTTTTAAAAATCAATAATTCTTTTATTTAACCCTCCAAAGTCACCTTTTATAAGTATCGTCCAATATTTCTGTGACCAATTGTTCGTATTACAATTACTTAATCAAAATCTAAAGTTTTAAGCATAATCTAAATGAGTTGAAAATTACGAGGCAATGTCAGTATATACAAAAACTATTGAAATAGAAGATTTCACTAGATAAAATAGTAAAATGAAAAATATGAACTGCAGCGTACCATCTTTCTTAGATTAAGAATAACTACTTGAAATAGTTTGAATAATTATTTTTAATTAGAGAAGAGCTTTGTTTATTCGGCAACCGTTTATCTGGTTCTCCGATTTATTCGGATAAAATTTGAATTTAAAAAATTCACTTAAATCATAATTTTAAATTACTGTAATAAGAACGGAACCAGAAGTACGCTGCATGTTTGCTCATTATTTTGATTAAATCTACAATTACTGCAAAAATCGTATTATAAATTATAGTAATTTAATAGACATCACAGCGTACTCAGGCCTACACCACTGCAGCTGAACTATTAATGATAAAGAGCTAGCGCGAAACAATCCTACGTGATTTTGTTAAAAAGATTGTTTCTGCTTTAATAAAAGATGCGTTGGTTTATTTAAGGATTTGTTTTTAGTATTACCCGCATTACCCGGATCATCTGGATTTTCGTTGATCCAGTTTGTATTTGGTCCCAACTAGTCCGGATGAACGAGGTTGTACTCAGGGACAGATACAGATTAACATTTTAGGGGGGGGGGGGTTCGGTTGCAAAACCGAGCCTACCAGAACCTACGGCTCTGATTGCAAAAAATTTCTGTAACTGCCTGGGTGTCAATAAAAAGCACCAAATCGGTCAGTAAAAATGCTCTTAATAGGACATAAACGTTACTAATTAATTTCATTAGCAATAAGAACAAGTAGTACATATGAGGTACTTGCTATTGAGTCCCTTATGGTCTTTCTGCAGTCCTGTCTTGAGTCACATAAAATCCTTCTTATGTATTTTGTCATATGAGGCAGTACGAAGCAAAGGGATGTAAGTGGTAAAATTAAAAATTCGGAGATAACCAGTACAAATGGTAGGTGAACACCTCCTCTGTCTTGGGGCAAGGGATAGTACTAGTAGCCCTAGTAGATGCTGCTGTACAGCATGATTTAGAAACAAAATTCAATGAAAGCATACCTAGGACGTAATATTTATACGCGTTTTACTCGAAACTTGAAAATGTCCACTTACATCCCTTTGCTTCTCACTGTCTCATATATCAAATGCTTACTTTCAATTTTTTTAAATGAATTAAAAAGATTACTGCAACAGTTTACATTTTATTCATAAATTGTTTGAACACAATGTGGATGCGTAATAGTGTCAGTGGTTTAGGAGATCATGACCCCCATGACCCTGTCCCTGTGTCCATCTCTGGTTTTATTGTACAAAAAAACTTTTTAGAAAGTTCATTCTACATATTGATGCTTAATGGTTCCTCATATATTCGAATACATCACAATTAAAAGCCACAGTTTGAAATTCCGTGAATAAACTGCAAATTTATGCGTAGAAATATTTAATTTCTGCTAATTGGGCAATGTACAACTTTTGGTTCTGTCAAGGTTAATCCATGGGCACCCCGATGGGAAGTCACTTGGATCTCCCAAAAAATTTCCTCTTCAAACTTTGCCTGACGATTCGGAAAAATTGGAGACTATGTGCACTATTGCAATTTTTAAAGGTCCGACTGTCCCTTTTCATTAGTTGTGTGCATACCCGTATTTTATCATTCGGCAAAATTTAGGGAATTTCCGCTTTTCCAAAAATGTAAGTTCGGGTCAGGGCCTGATTGCAGAAAAGGCTCAGGAAACTTGAGCTTCCCCACAGAATATTTAGGGGGTCCAAATATGACTGTAAAATTGATTAACAATTTGAGTTTCTCATTTTGACTGTTTTTTTTTTAAGAAAATGATTACAGAAAGTGAGGGCACATTTTGTAGAATGTAGCCACAAGCTAGATTTTTAAATGTGGGTTCTTATTCAACTCTGTTACAATGTACTTTCATGACATTTAATTTCCTTTATAAAGTGTAAAGTATGATTCAACATGTTAATACCCATATTGCTGAGAATTCAAGTGCAACAGATGTAATAAAAAAAAATTCTGTCTGTCGGTAAGGTGGAATAAACTTAAATCTGAATTCTGCTAAGCCGCTTACCATTAGTCAGTGTTGTATCAATGTGCATAGAATGTTTAGAAAAATTTCCTCAAGCAAAAGTGGGGGGCCCCAAAATGAGACCGAGCTTCTTCTAATATCAGAGGTAAATCGGGCTCTGGTTCGGGTTAATCACTCACTTAATCAAATGTTTCGCTTCCTGCTTACAATCGTGATCTCATTTCAGGGCAAAAAGATCCCCAAGAGGCCATCCCCTTTCGACAAACTTTCGGACAACCTCATCCTGAAGATCTTCTCGTTCCTGTCGAGCAACGAATTGTGCGTCAGCGCCCGCGTCTGCCGGCGCTGGTACTTCTTGGTCTGGGAGCCCGAACTCTGGACCTCGGTGACTCTCAGCGGGAGCCGGATCCAGGTGGACCGGGGCCTCAAGACCCTCTTCCGGCTCCTGTGCCGGGACTCTCCGACGCTGTGCCTGGCCGTGGAGAGGATTCACCTGAACGGTTGCGTCAAACTCACGGATAAAGGTCTCAATACGATCGCTGCCAAATGCCCGGAGTTGAAGGTTATAGAACTGAGAGGGTGTGTTAGCATTAGTAACCGAGGAGTTTCGGATATTGTGACTCGCTGTCTTGCTTTGGAAAGGCTTGATGTGACAGGTAAGGAGTCATTTTTGTTTCTGTTTTAGAAACTGGATTGTGGGAATGACAAACTGTGCAAATTAGAAACTAGATTTTGGGAGTATAGCATAACTGGAATTTACTGCAATCAACTCTGTGTTAACATAAGCGGCTGTTGCGCAAAAAGTAGGAGGTCAAAAGAGATGTTGGTGACGGGGGGCTTTTTTTTCTTTCTGTGTAAAATTGTGCTTTATTATTATACTTGAAAATTGTTGAAAAAATTTACCTCTAAAAAAGGTGAAACGTGGCTTTAAAAACCGGGACGAATGATCAACGCAGATTCCACCTCCTTTTCCAATTCGAATTTCTCTTTCAATTCTTATGAAATGATGACATTTAAAATTCCTATTTATTTGGAATTGCAAAAATTTAGTTTTTACTTTCGCGAAATAAATCAATCCACTATGTAAAAAACTATTTTTGGACCGATCGTTAATTTTTAACCTTTTATATGTGAGAGGAGCAGGCCCCTTACTTTTGGATATGAGGGTGCACTTGCCCCCGTGCCGCCACCTGCACTAGCCACCTATCTGTGTTAACATTAGAATCTGTTGGATTTTAGAAACTGGATTGTGGGAATAATATTGAACTGTGCAAATGAGAAACTGAAATGTAAGTTTGTTTCAGCTGAATAATGCCTAATTATATGTTTCCGAAATTTCAAAATCATGGCTTAGTGCTAATTTCTTGAAATTACTAGAGTGGCGGGCCAAAACACCCAAAAAGTTCAATGAAAACTATGAGGTATTCTGGCACATGAAGCATACAAAAATGGTATTCAATATCGGATAACTCATTTTCACCATCTAAAAGGCCAGGATAAAAAAATCAGAGAATGTTGCCCTAGACTGACGAAATTGATTGAGAAATAATGTTAGCACGTTTCAGGGGAAAAAATTCGATATCCTTGACTTTTTCCAGTTTTTAAAATGTCAATTTTCTACTAATTATGAAAAAATATTTATATTAAGAATTTTCAGTTACTCTGCATTTAATAGTGATTTCTGGCATAAAGAGAGCATTTAAGTGCATACGTTCTCTCAGAAAAATATGTGCAGTTTTCTGTTGTTCTTATAATTTTGACCACCTTTGTTTTTTTATTTTCATAGATATTTATGTTCGGTAGATCGATCACACATAACTCGTCACACATACAAATTTTATAAACCATTTCTTTGTAATGGAGAATTTGCATAAAATTATGTCTTCACTTTCGGAATAGAGCGCACACTAATTGAAAACAACGAAAACTACACTTTTTCTATGAATATAATTGAACTATATCATTCCTTCGGAAGTTAAATCCTAACATGAAAATTTAGCAATACAGCAATCCTTCGTTACATCCCGCCATATTAAATCGCTCATTCGGATTTATTGCGCTTTTCCCACGTCTCACTAAACATTAAAAGTGAATTAAATCTTGCTTTCTACTTGAGACCACCGTAGTAAAAATATTGCATTTCACAGGAAAAGTCGTTTTTTCCTTTTTTAAACAAATGAAAGAAACTGGTACTTTGTATTCATCTAAATTCGCTGCTGTTTAAACGCAATGTTAGATTCTTATTTCATCAAAATCCAAAAGACAACAGACAGACATCTTTTGTTTTAACTAAAAAACATTTTCTTTTAATTAAATTTATTACACATTTGCTATAATTTAAGTGGAGAAAAGTTACCCCTCTGTTAACACTCATTCAAAATTAAAAAAAAAATCTTTTTGAACCATACATATATATTAAACAGCAGTAGATACGTGATAATAAATCTCTCCTCCCCCCCAAAAAAAGGTTAAATTTATAAATTTCAATTACTGTGTACTGTTTCTGTAGCAAAAGAAATCTACTCTATTCTTTAACTATGGTACATAGTAGATCGAAGGGGTCCTGGTCAGTTTCCTCCCAAAATTAATTTTTGCTCACTCATTGTGAATAAAGATTTAATATTTAAAAACTTAAAATTGGAAATTTCTCATAATATTTGATTTGAGACCCTCCCGAAAATTTTCATATGCGCTTCTGTAGCCAGACAGGTAACAGAATGGATAAAAGCTCTTACCTTTGTATTTACCCATTCTGTTTATTCTATTTAGGTTTATGTATTTGTGGACTGCTGTCTAGGGACGTACCGAATAGCACTTTGGCCGAGTACTGAGTTACTCGGTCTTTCACTACTCGGCCGAGTACCGATTTACCGAGTAGCGAGTTCCAATTATGTTTTAAGAAATACCATCGACACACACGTGACGAATTATGAACTCATCGGAATAGTAGTATAGACCTCCATGTCCAAATAATAGTTTTAAAACAAAATTGCAGCTGAAATTTAATTACGCATTATATAAAAGATTTTGTTTATAAGTCAATAATTTTACAAATAAGTTATTTTTAAAGTAAAAATAAACAAATACATAAAAGGTAGGATTAATCAAGTTGGAATGAAAACAAATCATATCAATCTACACTTCTAGTCTGGCAAACTTAAATATTTTTTAAAAGCAAATAAAACAACGTTAAAAGCACAAATGTGCCAGAGCACTGCAGACAAGTGTTTCTGTATTACAAGGAACATCTTTTTCAGTGCATAAAATGTGAGCTAATGAAGGTAAAAAACTCAGATATTTATCGAATGTCTTTAAATCTGTAAGCTCACATTTTGTGCATTGAAAAAAGCATTCCTTGTAATGCCAAAACACGAGTCTGCAGTGTTCCTGCACATTTGTGCTTTTGACGTTGTTTTATTTTTTAAGAAAAGGTATTTTTATGCTTCTTATAAATAATTTTGGAAGTGGCAAAAATCCATTCAATAATACAAACATTTCATATTTTCTGTACTTAACTTTTTGTCCTATTTTTAATAAATAAGTTTCATCAACTTTGGAGCATTTAAATATAAGAATTACTCCATTAAAGCATAACAAACTTCAATATCCTTAAAATGTGAATATTACTTGTTAATGATTGCAGTATATTATATGCTTGCTCTTTTTTATTAATTGTAAAATCTGCTTTGAACAATATTCAATTTTTTACAACTACTCGGTATTGGCCGAGTACCTGATCAAAATTTGGCCGAGTACCTAGTACTCGGCAAATTGGCCGAGTAGGTCGAGTCTCTACTACTGTCATATCCTATAGGGCTTTAAATTGCTAACTGACTTTAGTCATGTTTAACAACATTCAAGTGTGCTAACTTTGTGTCACGTTTCGATGATTTTTAAACACAACTTCCATACTATTTAAGATAACGGGATGGGATTTTTATTCAATACCAGCTGCCGGTGTTGCTCGGTCTACTTCGAAAATAGAAGTAGCGTAAAGTAGCGTAAAAGTAACAGTGGACGCTTAACAATGAAAGAAAGTTAATAGTTTCGCTAGTCAAAAATATCTTCTAACTTTTTTTAGTGAATTTAGGTTATTGGACTTTCGGCGCTTCTAGAAAAACTTCGTTTGGTATATTTTTTTAAGTGCTCTCCAACTGTGTCAAACTCAAACGACCCATTTGCGTAGAAACAGCCAATTATGTGTCGAAAATGCGTTTTTTATTAATATCTCCATTAATTAACGTCTGTTCCCAAAAAAGAATTTTTTTTGATGACATTAAAACTTGGCAATAGCAACTGAACTGAAAAATATTGAAGAAAATCGGTTGTCAGACAGAGAGCTAAATTTCTGAACTACATTCATCATCTCATGAAAGATAGAAGTATCGAAAATCAATGTCAGCAATTCTCCTTCTTCCTTCACAATTTAAATCATTTTGAAGAATACAATGAAAAATGGGTACTTGAAACTAAATTACCGAACTAAAGTCATCATCTTATGAGATCTTGAAGTATCGAGAATCATTGTAATTCACCTTCATTCTTCAAAATTCAAAACATTGCGAAGAATACAATGAAAAATTAATAGTTGAATATAAACTCGCGAACTACGTTCATCATCACATGAGAGTTTGAAGTATCAAAAATCAATGCCAACAAATCATCCCTCTTTTTTCTCAATTCAAAACATTTTGAAAAGTATACAATGAAAAATGAATTGTTGAATCTAAATTCCCCAACTACGCTCATCCTCTCATGAGAGCTTGAAGTATCGAAAATCATTGTTCCAACAACAATTATCCTTCTTTTTTTCTCAATTCAAAACATTTTGAAATGCAATGTAAAATGAATACTTAAAACTAAATTTGTGAACTACGTTCATCATCTCTTGAGAGCTGGGTACGTGCAAAATTAATATCCATAATGTCCTCCTTTCTTCATAATTCAAAACAATTTGAAGTGTGCAATGAAAAATGAATACCAACTACGTTCATCATCTCATGAGAGCTTGAAGCATCGAAAACCAATGTCAAGGTCAATGGATCACTTACAGAGGTTCGTCTTTAAAAGCAATACCAAACAAACTGGACCCATTAATTGAGCTTAATAAGGAACAAGCTCTATCAATTGCTTGATCTAAACGAATCATTAATTATCAGATTAATTAGCTGATTGTTAAAGCACGATTTTCAAAATAATAGCAATTGGGTTATTTGAAACTTCCGATAAGAAACTAATAGACATAAAATAAGGAGGAAGAACCTACGGCATGAGCAATAGTTTCAAATAAAGCCATCCTGGGAAAAGTATCAAGAGGCATTTTTTTCAACTCTGTTCTAAAATTTTACTATTTTAATTTTCATCATCGATTGTGTTATCGTTAAAGGATATTTATAGATATAGTTTAATTCCTTAGTAGCAGAGATTAAAATAGTTTCCATCGACGTTAAACATACAAAGCAATCGAAGATCAATATGAAAATTAATTTTACTACATTAAAAAGAAATATAAATATAGGTGGATCATTAAATACAGAAATGAGCTTTAATACACTAAAATGAAAAAGATGGCTTAATATTTTAATACGCTGTAAAATGCACAAAGAAGAATATTATTGTGATCACGAAAATCATTTTCCGGATTTCTTCAAAGATACAATTACTTTAACATTGAAAGCATTATAGTAATTAAGACCTCTATTTTATTATAACGTAGTTTAATTTTACGTAAAATGCAGGAGCATTCGAAGCTAAATTTTTAGTTTTGATGAGAAAATTATGATTCTTCCAAACGTTTCTTCGTGATGGTCGTACTTTCATCTTCAAATTACATTGAGATGAGTTTTCCATTTAAACAGATTTGTAAAAATGTTCCTTCCAGGATTTTTAAAAAAAAATCTTAGAGTTTATCTGACGCAATACGTTTATATCATTTCTAACACTCAGTAGATTTACGACGACAAGCTTAGCGAGGCTCTTTTTTGTCTAAATGCGGCGATGCCATTTAAAGCTTTGGATATACTTTTCGAAACAGTGTTTAGAAGCTTCTCTCTCACTGAATCGAAAAGAAATTTTCTTGTAGTAAATAGTATCAACGGAAGCCCTTATCTGACTGATTGATCTATTTCGCAATGCTTTTCAAAGTAATTTAAGTGCTTCAAAGTTAACCTTAATCCTATTCCTATTCCAATACGTTTTATTTGTTAAAACTTCGAATAATTGAATTTATTTGCAACACTAACATGAGCTTACTCCTAAATGTTACTGAAGTAAAACGGGATTAACAATTATTTCATTTAACTCTTTTACTGCTACTCTTAAGTGCTATGTTTTTATGTTCGTCAAAGTCGTCTTCTGACCAAGTGATTAGACACATTTTATAGTGGTTATTAGCATATTGCTCACCAAAAATAAAAGTAGCGTATCACGAAAATTTGAAAATAATATTGAATTAAGTTTCGATTTATAGATATAGGGTAACACCCCCAGTAATTTGCAGGTCACCAGTGATTGGCACTTCCAACTAAAATGTCTCAAAATAAGATTCGTATCCAATCTTCTAAAAGTAGTAGGCTTATATACCAACTGAATGCACATTTACTTTAAAGATTATAACTTCAATTCATGTTATTAAATGGTAGCAGTGCATATGAAAGAGAAACAATTGTGGCTTGTGTCAAATCAGCCATTTTTGTTGCAAAAGCTTCTTCTCTGGCTTAAGGGAAGCATGCGCACATCAATCTATTAAAATCTGACTTTAATATATTTTAAATTTTCGTTGTCGATTTTAGTCCCTTTTTGGATTTTTGAAATAATAAATGGGTGCCATTTAGTGGTGCTTCAGTTTTGCTGATTGGCACATGTGCCTATAAACACTAATGTGTTGTGCAATATGTCACTAGTTTGATTTCTGATACTTTTGCAGCAACTCTATTATATGGGTTCTGCTATTGATTTGAATACTACAGAATATACTGTTAAAATTTTAAGAGAAACAATAAAATAAAAAACAAATATGTTTGCCCGTCAGTAAGATATTGCGGCTGTAGAGAATCGGTTCATTTTTTATGGTTCCTTAGATTGATCGAGTCAATGTTCCTTTTTCTGAGGAAATAGCTATAATTCGTAAAATTGAAACTGCATACCAAATAATGAAACAGCAATAGTCTCGATATTTTTTTCCATCAAACACTCCAAAGTTATTTTTATGATTCTTCCTTCTCTAAATTTTTCTAATTGATTTCTCTGAATACTTTTTCAACGTGAAGGTGTGCGATTTAACATTAATTTATGTAAAATTACCTAGTTTAAGTTAACATTAATTATGTTTCTTATGATGATAAAATTTGTATGTAATCTAAAAGTGAAAAATAAAGTGATTTTCCAGTTCTGTGAACATATGCCAATTACTGGATCACAAGGTGTCATACACTGGGATATCAGGTGCCATTAATGGTGATTTTGGTAACTTCTATATATATATATATATATATATATATATATATATATATATATATATATATATATATATATATATATATATATCAATTCAAATGTTTTTGCTTTTAGTGAACTAAATAGATGCACAGATGTGCATTTTTCATACAAAAATAGTTGCAAATGAATATTTTTTCCTTAGTAATGAAAACAGAGATAAGTTTATGGACAAACTCTTAAAGTGCCAATTACTGGGGGGGGGGGGTTGTTATTCTAGTAAACGCCGGTTAATTAAATTAGTGCTTAATTGAATGAACCGCTCTAATGAATCAAATTACCAAAAACAGAACAAAATCCAGCTTTATTAAATTAGCCGCTTTATTGAATCAGCCGCTTTATGGAATCAAAACTGTTTAGAACAAAAGTGATTCATTTTAACGGTGACCACTGTATAAAATTAGATTTATTTTTGATTTCTTTTTAATTTATTTTTTGATTAAAGTTTTCTGTTGCATATCAATCTAGTTGCATCCAAGTTCTATCGAACATTTTTTTTTTCTATAAAATTTAAGATAGTTTTACTAATACCAAATTGTCTTTTTAAATAAACCTTCTGTGGTAAATCCACATGATCTGAATCAATTATTAAATCGATCATTCTTTTAAAATAAATATTGAAGTATTTCTACTAAAATTATTTTTTAATTAACTTTCTATTACATTTTTATTAAGATTTTTAAAAATATTGCGTAAAGTTGATATGTTTTTACCTAATGAATTTCGATATGACTTATTGTAGAAATTCCCAAAGAACATTTTAACGTAAACTCCAAAAGAATTGAAACTTCTGGCTTTTTTCTTTTGCGAAGTTGAATGTTGCAAAAGTCACGCAGTCTCGGCGTGGATTGATACCACTGGACAGATGGTCCTTGAATACGTGGACTATTACACTCCATTACCAAGAAAGAAACACTCAAACCTTCCATTATCTGCAATATACCTTCTTTAAATTGCCATCTTTATAAATCTTACGTGGGAACGGTTAAAAATATTACGTAATATAAAAAGAGGCCCAGAAGGTTTTTAATGGTTTGGAGATGGAGTAATGATAAGGTCGTTAAGGTCTGGGTGGTATTTTTAGGATGTTCGTCACTTAGTAACATCCGTACCTTGTTAATAAGGACTTGATTATGGTCATAAATACATATTTCATGGCTGGAAGCTAGCTGGGGAATTTGTTAGTAATTTTGGCTTTACTGATAAGACACATTTGTATTGATTCAGAGTAAACTTAACCTGTCACACTAACGAAATGCTTTGAGTGAAGTCTTCATTTGATAGAACAGATGGTCATTGTTGGAGTATCGTTAACCAGATTTTTATTGCCTTAAACTAAAAATCTGTGTCATGCGGACATCTAGCTAGTCTTTTTTTTCCCCAAGGTGCGAAAGTACTCCCTGATTTTTTTTCTTTCCATTTTTTTTTGGGGGGGGGGGGTGAAACCTGTGTAAAATTCGGAACCAGCGAAGACAGAATGGGGTAAAACAGATATAATAGTGATGACCTGTATTGATTCAGGATAAACTTAACCTGTCACATTAACGAAATGCTTTGAGTGAAGTCTGCAGTTGAAAAAACAGATGGTCATTGTTGGAATATCGTTAACCGGATTTTTATTGCCTTATACTAAAAATTTTTGTCGTGCAGATATATGGCTAGGCTTTTCTTAAATGTTTATTCAAGATGTGAAAGTACTTTTTGACTTTTTTTATGGGAGTGAAACTCATTTTGCAGAAGTGATGTATTCGGAAGACAGAATAGAGATAACACAGATATACTAGTGATCAATTCCATAAAACAGATAACTTTCTAAGGATGAAATGGAAGTCGGCTAGAGAAGGGAAGATGTGTACTGTTTTGATTTTTAACACTTTAAACTCTCGATAGTTCGTATATTAAAAAACAAAATATTAACATTTAATGTTTCAAAACCTTCAATTGCGTTATTTCCGCGTTTTCCTTGATGCAAAATTTTCATCTGAAATCGAAAGCGTGAAAATACGCTCATTAGATGATCTAGGCCTATTTCAGGCACAATTCTCAGGCATAGATTCTTTCAAGGGGGATTCAAACTAAAAAAGACTACCGTAAAACCTGTAAAGTTGACCACCTTTGTAAGTTGACCACCTGTCTAAGTTGACTTCTTTTGTCAGGAACGGAATTAGTCCTATCTTATATAATAAAGAATAACCTCTGTAACTTGACCACCTCTCTATCTTGACCACTAATATACACCAGCTTTGGTTTGGAGTATTGTAAAAAAAAACCACTAGGCAAAAGCATTAGATTGTACTAAAAGTTTCATCAGTTATGCCTCAAATAAGTAACCAGACATTTTAGAAAAACCTATGAATATTTATGTTTCCATCGAAAAACATTGGGCTAATGTTAAGTCCCAGAAAATGAGTCAAACTACAATAAGGAGTTATTTTGTTGAAAAGTAGATTACCAAGGTTACAAATTTACAAGAAAAAATCAAATGAAGAATTTGAGTCACTTTTGACTTGTTATGAATTTTTAGGAATTGTTAATATCAAGTAAGTAGTTTTTTTTATAAGCAATGAAACTTTTTTTTTTGATCGATTCACAGAAATTTTCAATTTGTATGATACTTTACGAGAAATTCTGGTAAATAATCTCTAAAAATATTTAAACAACATTTTTTCTTATTGTTTTAAAGTAATGTTAAGCAATGAAAGTGAGTTTAAAGTATTCCAACCAGTTAAAAAATGAATGCATGGGGCAAGAAATGAAGAAAAAAAAAGAAAAAAAAAGATCATTACTACCCTCTATAAGTTGACCACCTGTCTAAGTTGACCACCAAAGTACTGCACCGCAAGTGGTCAACTTACACAGGTTTCACTGTATCCCACAAATTTGTCGTTCGTTTTCATAAAGGGAGACTCAAGATGCTCTGTCATCTAAAACAATTTGCCTTAATTATCGAGTTTCTCATTGTAAGAAATGAAAGACAGCATAAACTTTCGGCTGTCGGGAAACTTGCAACGCTTGACTCTATCCCAGCAGTTCCACAAAGCACCTCAAATACTCCGAATTCCAGTTTGCTTGATAAACAAACCCGAGAGCGGCCGTGAAATATGTGATTAACATCAATCAATTTTTTATCGGTGTTGGAGGTGCCTCGGGCCACGAGAGAGAGCTTTCAAGTGTGTGAATTCCTGTTCGGTTAATTCAAATTGATTGCTATCTATTGACGCGGCTTTTCTGGTTTAGTTCTCTTAATTCGCATGTACCGGCCTAAGCACCGAATTGATTAGGTATTTCTTTCGAGAGATATGCTTTGTGAGTTGTCATGTTATGCAATTCATGAATGGAATTGATATAATGCTATAGGTGTGGGAATACCGGATAATTCATAGACGAGTGTAACCCATTAATAATACAATGAATCGCATTATCAGCGTCCAAACTTAACGATATTATATTTCAGTATTGCTTTGATGAAATATTAGCATTATATTACAATACATATATGCGTGCATCAAATTGTAATTTTAACCATTCGGAGAATTAATGAAGAAAGGTACCAACTAAAGCCAATTTTTTGCTATTTGCACGCATTTGAAACGGTTTTTTCTAGATCATAGAGCCAGGAAACTGTGACATGGCAAGTTTTTCAAAACAATAAATTATCATCTGGCAAATGAAAGTTTCGTTTCTACAAAAAGTGTCACTTTTAGAGAATCGATAAATGGAAAGTATTTTTGTTTTTGGCGTGACAATAATCCGCTTAACTCACTAAAAAATGCTGTGAAAAGGCAGTTTTTTATGTCTAAAATCACAACGCGTATCTGTAAGGCTGGAAGTAGACATGAACGCTTGTCTTCATGATAGAAGGAAGTCGTTCAAATGTATAATGAGGGACGAAAGAGACTTCTTCAAATATTGCAAATGCAAATTCTTCTATTGGAGAAAAACCCCTACAAGTCAAAGGTTTTCTATTAAATCGCTTTTCTTTTTTACTTCGAGGATTGACTTGCGCTCACCATTTCCAAATTACTTTTGATATAAAGCACAAACTGTCTAGTGTTTAAAATTCACTGTCTCTCCAGAAAAACTAGAAGATAGTAAGGAATGTCTTTTTCAACAATCCGGTGGAAATATTTCCAAAGAGAATCATGTCCATCTACAAATCTGAAGTTGGTTGTAAAAACCCATCAGTGGATCCCGGAACAGATCGATTGGAACAGATTTGCTTAGAAAATTTTGCCAGATTTTACCCATGCACCCATCTTTTTGAGTTTTCCTATGTTGTTTCGCGTTGATCTTTCAGTAAAATGAAAAAGCTTGGCTGTAACCTAAATCAATAAGATGTTGTGGAAGGCTTCAACTATCCGAATATGCTCAATCTCATTACTAGGAAATCACAATTGCTTGGAATCCACTGGAAGAGACCAGTTTTCATAAATTAGTTAATACGCTTTCTTTACTTTTGCCGAATTCAAGTTGTTGAAAGAGCAGATAATTGCTAAGAGTAGATCAACAAGAAAACAGCGTGCCTGTGAGGAGAAGTTAAGTAAAATGAACAAGAGGTTATTTTATTGATGTCTTTAATTTCGACCTGAAAGCTTGTAGCATTAAGCACATAAAACTTCAAAAAGCCATCTTTTGGCTATTTGGTTGCAATGGTTTCCAAAACATAAGGATTTCAAATAGCAAGAAGGGCATCACTGTTTTAATTAATGGTTGGATGGTGGAAAACTAAAAAGAGATGAAGAAATCATGAAAACACAAGAAATATTTTGTAAATCGTTTTTAATATTGCGTTGAATCAATAAGCCCTTGGATTTAGAAACGAAATATTGATCTCTTTTTAGCGGGGATCAATTTTCATGAGTGGTTGAGGAGGAAATCTGTTACAAATTGTTTGAGGAGTTTTTTCTTTCTTCGGACTTACATAGTATTCAAACCAGTCTAGAAGTAATTAAATAAAACGAGTACCACTGAATGTGTGAATACGATTTCATCTTTAAGATGATATCACCTGCATTTTGAGGAATAATGTTTTTTTTTTCCTGGAAAAAAATAAATCAATTGCTAAATAATATTGTTAAAATTTCTAAGAGAATTTTGAAAAATATTTAATGTTTAATAATGTAACCTTCAATGGGTATGTTTACTGTAGTTGAGAGAGAAAGCTATCCTCGCAGCATTGCAGTGATGTGATTAGGATCTGCCTAACCTTCACATTGCTGCCAGTTTCGGTTTGTTCCAACTATACTTATTTTCAAGAAGTTTGCGAGAAAAAAACCGTCTCAAAAGTCTTAGTTTCTAGATCAGCGTTTCTTAATTTTTTGATCAGTGGAATCCTTTTAAATGTTCACTTTTTTCGTGTTTTTTTTTTTGTCAATATGCAGAAGCGTAGCCAAGGTTCTGTTTGAGAGGGAGCCCGGGTTCTTATCTCAAAGAGAATATTACATTAACTATTTGTCATTAAATTGATAATTAAATAGACTTCATTATAGAGCATGGTAATTATTGCTAACTGCTAGTTATTATTATCATAAAGCACCAAAATACTCCTAGTTGCATAGGCGGCTGGTGCGCCGAAAAGGGAGGGGGGTCTAAGGAGGTGCGAGGGGGACACACACCCCTTAAGCTAATTTTTTTCTTCAAATATTGGGCAATTGAATTTTTACGTCATTATTAATGAATTGACCTTCTTCCAAAAATTTGAAAAACGGACTCAAAAAGCGAGACTACATGGCCACAGAAGATTCCCTCCAAACAAAATCAAAGTTCCATTTTAATTTTTAAGGAATGATAGCATAAAAAAGCATAAAACAAGCACTTAATTAAGTCAGTTCTTTTTTTTAAACGCGTGAATAGATCATCACTTTACTTTTCCATTCGACCCTTAGTTTTGAACTTAGAAAAGTGGAGTGGCATAGTAACTTTACTGTTGAAAGTGAGACGGCAATTGCCCCCCTTTCCCCCTCGAACGAGCCACCTATACCTATTTGTGATTCCGAGTATTTTTAAAAGGGATGTATAACCTCAGAATTTATGCATGATTTATATGATTGAAATGTTTTCTTAGTTAGGAAAAGAAATACTGATGTGTTTTACCTACAATAGTGTTAATAATTCACTAAAATTTACAAAGATAAAGTTTTTCGAACTTAAAAACTATGTCTTTTATTTTACAACAATTTTAAAAGTTATTTATAAATCAGAGACTTTGATGTCACAGTGTGTTATGTTGACTTAAATTGGTCCTCACTCGTTAAATGTTAAAATTGTGCTTTTAGCTCTGCTGCCATAGATACTGGAAGAGTGGATAGTATTAATACAAGTAAAATATTTGAAATTTAAGTCAAAAATCGTAATTTTAAGCATTATTTGGTATTGACACAGGAAAAGGAATTTGAGGTGTCCTTACATCAGTTTTTCAACATTGAAGTCACTTTTTAACTATCTTTGGTGATATTATGGGATCAGTAGCTTCTTCCGGATTTTTTTCGAAATTGAAGTTTTTAAAAGCGAGAAAGAGGTGCTTAATGACTGATCTTGGAAACATTTCGAAGTTGAATCTTAAAGCTCAGATTAGTTTACGAAAGTACAAGTAAATTTATTTTTAATTTTGGGAAAGCGTTTTTATCGATTTTTTTAATTGACAAATTTGAAAGATGTGGAATGAAAACTTGCAAGTCTCATGGAACCCATGAGAGAGCTTCGTGGAACCCTGGGGTTCCGCGGATTACAGTTTAAGAAACGCTGTTCTAGATTACGATAAAAAGAAGAAAGAAACTAAAAAACATTTGCTTCCGTCTCTTAGAAAAGTCCTTTAATGTAAATAAAGATATCAATTCCCTCAAAACTATTTTCGAAAAGAAATTTTTAACTTATACAGTTTTATTTGAAAACTAGGTAAATAATGCAATTCAAAACGAAATTTTCATAGTCAACGTAGGATACCATCAAAATATTTGAGAATTTGATAATGAAGCGAATACCAATGATTGGAATGTTCACATTTTTCTTATGAAAGCTCAAGAATGTGGCGTCGAATAAACTTTTAAAAATCAAAAGACTTTTGCAGAAAATAGCAATCAAGATTAAAAAAAAAAATGCTTAGCAATACAAATAGCTGTTTAACTAAACGTAGAAAGCGAGAGAGGGAGAGAACCTCTTAACGTTTACATACGGAGGCTACTGTATTTCCTAAAGTCATTGTCCTTTTTCCTCAACTAAGATTCTATGGAAGAGTTTTTTCCTTATTTCAAGTGAGGCAGTTGAATTTTCATTGAGAAAATTTTAAAATAACATTTTCATCAACTCGGTAAATTATGGCTTCATTGTTGACATCGAATGACTAATGATCGTTGAAATGGAAGGACTGCTTCGGCGAAGGAGTAAAGATCCGGTTTACCACCTGTGTCTGTTGATATTCTCTAGGTTCTTTTCAAATCCGAAGAGGCAAATTTCCAACTACATTTTCACAGATTCACATTGAGCATCGGAGGTCATTGACGTAGTTTTTAGCGTTGCGTAAGTCAAATATGAGACTGAATGTTCTGTTTGATGTGCATTTTGTTTAAACTTGCTCGCATGTGAAATTTTAATATATTTCTCTAGATTCTTGATTTTCTCTTGGTTTTTTTTATCAGATCCAAACAGGCAAATTTCCAATAAAAGTTCAGACTCATATTTAGTATCGAAGGTGATTGACGTAGTTTTTGGTGTTGCGTTAGTCAAATATGAGACTGAATTTTTTATTTGATGAGTATTTCATTAAACTTGCTCAAATGTGAAATTTTAATATTCTCTAGATTCTTAACTTTCTCTCGACTTTTATTCAAATTCAAACAAGCAAATTTCAAACTAAGTGTTTAGATTCATATTGAGCATAGGAGGTCATTACCGTAGTTTTTAGTGTTACGTGAATCAAATATGATACTGAATGTTCTGTTTGATGTGCATTTTGTTTAGACTTGCTTACATGTGAAATTTTAAATATCTTCTCGAGATTCCCGATTTTCTCTAGATTTTTTTCAAATCCAAACAAGCGAATTTCTAACTAAATTTTTAGATTCACAATGAGCATTTGAAGTTATTGGCATCGGTTTTTCAGTGATGTGTAGGTCAAATATGGGCCGGAATGTGCTATCCAATATGTAGAATGCTTACGTGATACATTGATGTTCTCTGTTCTTGATTTTCTCTAGATTTTTACTCTAAAATATTGATTTTCTCTAATTTTTTTTCGAATACAAGGAAGCTGACTTTTAACTAAATTTTCAGATTTACTTGGAGCATCGGAGGTCATTGACGTTGTTTCTACTGTTGCGTAAGTCAAATATGAGACTGAATTCTCTATTTGATGCACATTTTGTTTAAACTTGCTCACATGAAATTTTAATATACAGTGAAACCTGTGTAAGTTGACCACATGCGGTTCACTAATTTGGTGGTCAACTTAAACAGGTAGTCAACTTATAGAGGTTGAATTATATGATAGGGATCTAATTCTGTGCCTGAGAATAGCGGTTAACTTAGACAGGAAGTCAACTTACAAGGGTGGTCAACTTTACAGGTTTTACTGTATTCTCAAGAATTATGATTTTGTTGAGATTATTTTCAAATGTAAACTGGCAAACTTTCAGCAAAATTTTTAGATTTACATTGAGCATCGGAGGTCACTGTCGTAATTTATTTTACAATGCGTGGGTCAAATATGGGCCCGAATGCGCTATCCAATGTGTCGAATTCTTACATGAAACTTATATTTTTTAGACTCTTGATTTTTCTTTAGATTTACTATAAAATCAAATTTCAAACTATATTTAGAAACACACATTCGGCGTCGGAGGTCAATGACGTAGTTTTTAGTGATGTATAAGTCAAATGTGAGGTTACATCTGCTACATAAAGCAGATAGCACTTAAACTTGCTTAGAATATGTTTTGATATTATCCAGATTCTAAATTTTCTTCCAATTTTTCTCTAAAATGTTGATATTCTGTAGATTCTTGATATTACGCATAGACTTGACGCGTTATTTCCTTTGAAATCCTTTGAAATCCAAAAAGGAAAATTTTAAACTATTTTTCACAGATTCATACTGAGCATTGGAGGTAATTGACGCAGTTTTTAGTGCTGCATAGGTCGAATATGAAACTGAATGTTCTGTTTGATGTGCATTTTGTTTGAACTTCTTGTTCATATGTGAAATTTTAATCTTTTCTCTAGATTTTTTTTCAAATTCAAACAAGCGAATTTCCAACTAAATTTTAAGATTCACATTGAATATCGGTGGTCGTTGACGTAGTTCTTTTTAGTGATGTGTGGGTCAAATATGAGCCTCAACGTGCTTCAATGCGTGGGATACTTGTATGAAATTTTGATATTCTTTAGACATAATTTTCTTTAAATTTTATTATAAAGTCTGATTTTTTACATACTTGATAATCTGAAGATTATTTTCAAATCTAGAGAGAAAAGTTTCCAACTATATTTTTATACATTTACATCAAGCATAGAAGGTCACTGACGTAGATCTTTGAGTTCGGTTGAGTTAAATATGAAGCTGAAGGGTTTAATGTGCATTGTGCTTTAAATCGCTCATTTGTGAAATTTTGAATAATATTCTTTATTGTCAGTTTTCTTTATTTTTCTTTAAATATATTGATTTTCTCTAGTGTTTGTGTCAAATACAAAAAAGCACATTTCTAACTATATTTTTAAACACACATTTATCATTGGAGGTCATTGACGTAGCTTTTAGTGTTACATAAGTCAAATGTGAAGCTAAATCCGCTATTAATACGGAGAGTGTTGAAACATAAATAAAATTTTAGTATTATCCAAATTATAAATTTTTTTAGTTTTTTCCTTTAAATTTTGGTTTTCTCTAGGTTTTTGATATTGCGTATAGACTCCAAATAATTTTTTGTTCGTGTCCAAAAAAGGGAAATTTCCAACTACATTTTCATTGGTTCATACTCAGCACCGGAGGTCATTTACGTAGTTTTTAGTGTTACATAAGTGAAATGTGAAGCTAATAAATCCTCTTTTTATACGGAGAATGTTTTAACTTAGATAATTTTAATATTTTCCAGATTATAAATTTTTTTTAGTTTTTTCCTTAAACTTTTGGTATTCTCTAGGATCTTGATATTTCGTATAGACTTCAAATTTCTTTTTTTCTTTTTTTTTTTGAGGACGAAAAAGAGAAACTTCCAACTGCATTTTCATTGATTCACACTGAGCATCGGAGGTCCGTGACGTATTTTCTAGTGTTACATAAGTCAAAGGGAAGCTAAATCCGCTTTTTATACGGAGAATGTTTAAACTTTAATGAAATTTTAGCATATTTTCCAGATTATAAACTGGTTAGTTTTTTCTCTAAAATTTTGGCATTCCCTAGGTTCTTGATATTGCGTATAGACTTCACATTATTTCTTTTCGAGTCCAAAAAAAGGGAAACTTCCAACTACATTTTCATTGATTCACTTTGAACACTGGAGGTCATTTACGTAGTTTTTAGTGTTACATAAGTCAAATGTGAAGATAAATCCTCTTTCTATACGAAGATTGTTTAAACTTAGATGAAATTTTAATATTTTCCAGATTATCAAGTCTGTTTAGTCTTTTCTCTAAAATTTTGATATCCTCTAGGTTCTTGATATTACTTATAGATTTCAAATTATTTCTTTTCAAGTCCGAAAAAGGGAAACTTCCAATTACATTTTCATTGATTCACACTGAGCATCGGAGGTCATTGGCATAGTCTTTAGTGTTACATAAGTCAAATGTAAAGCTAATTCCGCTTTTTATGCGGAGAGTGTTTAAACTTAAATAAAATTTTAGTATATTTTCCAGATTATAAACTCGTTAGTTTTTTCTCTAAAATTTTGATAGTCTCTAGGTTCTTGATATTGCGTATAGACTTCAAATTATTTCTTTTCAAGTACGAAAAAGGAAAACTTTCTATTACATTTTCATTGATTCTCACTGAGCATCGGAGGTTCTTGACGTAGTTTTTAGTGTTGTGTACGTCAAAAATGCGACTGAATGTTTCATTTAAAGGGAATTATTTTTAAAGTTGCTCACACATGAAATTTTAATATTTTATAGAGTCTTGATTTTCCCTAACATTTTTGATTTTCTCTAGATATTTCTTAAACCAAAGAGAAAAATGTCTACCTACATTTTCAGATTCATATTGAACATTGGAGGTCATTGATATAGTTTTTAGTGTGACATAATGTCAAATATGAGGATAAATGTGCTACAAAATGTGTAGAGTACTTAAACTTGCTTGCATGAAATTTCGATATTTTCTATTCGTAATTTTTTCGACATTTTGCTCCCTTGAATTCTAGTATAAAGTATTTGATCAGGATTGAACTGGGCTTCTACTTGAAAGTTAAGGTTAATAGGATTGGATATTTTAGGATCGGAGTTCGATTTGCTCTGACACTTTTATCTGAAAATCTTCAAAAAATTATTAATAACAGTAGTTTTTGATGCTTGCGCATATTTGTTGACATTGCTTCATTTTTAATCTCTCTCAAAAATCAGTTTAGTTTAGAAAATTTGGCTTAAAATAATCAAAAACAATTATAATTAAGACTTCGCGTATTCACCCCGTGTGTATTGTTGCATCATCGAAAATGCCGTCCTTGATAGATAAACGGTAATAAAATACCGTTTATTACCGTTTATCTAATGAAAGTATGAAACACTTAACGATCAATTCATTCGTGTAAAGTCACTGATCACCGCAAATCGCATTATAATTTTCCGCATTATAAATTAATAATATAGCATTGTAATTAATAGTGCCCCATTGAAATTAATGATACAGCACATTATAATTAATACTATGGCTTTATAATTAATAATAGTGCTTTTATGTGTGTTATAAGGGATTGTGTGTGGTGCTCAGTTTTTAGGTCATGTGAATGTAAGACTCGGTAATGATCTTGTTCCGGTATGACTTTCTGTGAATGTATGACGCAAATTAGGCTGAATAAGGCAATATTGAATATTCAAGTATTTTTCGATTGAATATAAAGTTATCCTTCCTCCTATTATGTTAAAAGATCTTTTTTTCGCTTAAATGGTGGATCTGATATTTTATCAGACTATATTGACATGTCCGAAAATCTACCTTCTGGGATTAAAGAGCTAGATCCTGGGATACTTGAAGTTCGGATAGAATTTGCCATCAAACAGATACTTTTTTATGTTAGAAAAGTTTTAATGGTAACTGATAACGATGGAGACTTTTACAATTTTTTTTTTGTGCAAAAGTAAAACCATTTTGACTGTTTTTATTTGAACATCTGTATACCAGATATTGCATCCGTTCCGGATAAAAATTTTAAATTGTTTGTAAAAGCTCCTACGAAAAGAAATGATACAAAGCGAAATCAATCTTTTCTGTGGTCTGACAATTAAATTTTTATTTAAATGTGCAATGAAACTTGATTTTTTTTCCATTAGAATTTAATTTTGATTTTGAACGTTGAAAATATTATGTTTTACTCAGCACGATATGCTGTCTCTCTGTGCTTTGTGTGCTGTCACACTGTGCCCCATAAGTGAGGTACAGTGGGACAAAATTTTACGTTTTATTTTTTTTATATATTCTCCAAAACTTTAATTATCAATGATATTGCTTGCGTATCAAAAGTTTGTATACTAAAGCAACATTACGAATACATCTTAAAATTTTTCTTATAAAATCCAAGTTTCGAAATTTCTTGAACTTTAAATTTTTCGTCTCCCTGTACTTCACCCTCCCCTACTATACAGGTGACGCTAAAAACAGAGTAAATATTTCACCATTTCACTTTGCTCCACATTTCCCTACCATTATCTTTTCCAAATAATCAATGAACCAGAAAATCATTCACGCATTTTATAAATGGGATCTGAAATGCGGAGATGATTTATTGAAAATATGTTTCGCGTCATCTTATAAGCAATACTTTGCATTTCAATCATCCCCGTATTTAGTTTTTATGCTTAATAATAACTGCAGCACAACATATCACGGCAAAGTTGCAGGGACGTCACTGAGAGCCACAATAGTCATAGTCACTAAGTGATAAAAGTTGCAAGGATGTCACCGAGAGTGCCGAAATGTATATCGGATATGTTGACTCACTTTTGATTGATACTACAGATGTTTTGCTTCATGTAAACACTTTTTTTGATACAATCTTTCAAGTTAGTCTCACTAGTATGTATCTCCTTTAATGTATCTCCTAAAAAACACGTTCTCTAAATTCATCGAAGCTAATTTATCCAATTGAAAAAACTAGTGCAAATATCCTGACATTTTTTCAGACTAGGTAATTAATTTGTCCTTTAAATGAGATAGACTAGAATTAACTAATGTGAGAAATATAGAAAAATCTTCTTGTTCATACATCTAATTTTCAGTAAATTTTCATCATTTCATAATAAAGCCTTTACCTGCATGTTAAACATTACCAGAACACATTATCAAATTATCATGCCGTGGCGCGAGTTTCATTGCTGAAACTCGCGGGGTACTCGATCATTGGCTATTTTTATTGGCTATTATATATTTTATATGAGGATATAAGTCAAGATAAGTAGTAATAAGTAGGGCTGTGCTTGAAGGTTTATTCGAGCTGAGCACTTCAAACATAATGTCAAAACATAGATAATAAAATGTTTCTTCTATTTGTATTTCATTGGTTTTGAATCAACACAAATAATGTTAATGATAACAATAATAATAATAATAAAAAAATGCCTAAAAACAAAACTATCAAAAATTAGAAGTTTGTGTAACTTAGCTGAAAAGTTTCTTCAGGAAACGGACTTCATTATAAGCGAAAAAAAAAAAAAAGATTTTTGTTAACTTCTTATTTTTTGCTAAATATCTTCCAAGCCCTATCAAGTTGAAGGCTGGAAACAAATCGTCCTTTTTTAAACAACATTTATACTGTGCTGATATAATCAATTTAGACAATCAAATTAGGAATCATAAGTAATGCCGATCGATCTTATACCTATTTCCTAGATGCCATAGCGTGTTCCAAACTACAGTTCTCCGTGTACGTGTACCACTTCCTAAAGCACCATTCATGAAACCGTCCACATTCTTTACGAGTGATATAATTAAAACTAAATCCAAGCCCAGTTTAGCTTTTATCTGGTGAAATACCTCATTTTTATTTGAACAACAGTATCGTCAACCAGCGCAGCTTTACCAAGTGGGACATCTTTGCCAGTTTTTGAAAACGATAGTGTTCGGTGCTATACTAAGTTCTAATATTAGCTAATAGATGTAATAGTTCTTTTTTGCAATGAAAATACTACCGTATGTTTTTAAGCTGTTTTTTGGAATTTACCAGCAGACGGTAAAAACTTGATTTTTGCAGACCAATATTTGAAAAATGGTCTTTATGTATATTGAGGGTGCTGAATCCGATGACGTGGAGTCAATTTTTCACAACTTTCCCGTTTTTGAAACACAGGGGCGGTTGAAATGTAGCATATATAAAGTATAATGCTATATTTCAATCGAACAGGATCCGTAAAATTTCAATGCACCCTTCAAATATTAGAAGTAAATTGGGACTAATTCATACATCATGAACACCAAACTTGATAAACTAATAGAAAACTTATAAGGTATTTAGGAGAGTGACTAATTCTACCGGAAAGTTTCATCAGCATTGCATAGCTAACTACTGAGACGTACGCCATTGAAATATAGCATTCTATGAAATATTTCAGTCGAGTATTCCTCACCTGAAAAGCGGGATAGTTGCAAAAAATTAAACTTCACCATCGGAACCAGCATCTTCGAAATGTATAAGAACTGTGCTTCATTTTTTTTTAAAGAAAAAATAAGTTGATTCTGTCCCCTCGTTTATTGAAGGTAAATTACCATCGTTTTCAAAAACTGGCAAAGATGTCCCACTTGCCAAAGTTCTCCCAGTTAACGTTTCATCTTTCATCTTAGTTTAACATCAACTCCGCGTTAGTAACATTTTTTAGGCTCAAATCACCCGTACCTTCATTTACTTATTTCAGCTCTTGATTTTAATACAAATATCTTTATGTTTGCGAATTTCTTTAATTATAATTACAAGACTCTAATTTTATTTATCACAAGCGTACCCGCACGGATTTGCCCGTAGTAGAAAATTAAAAGGTCATTTGGTTCCCTTGTATATTTACAAATAATGGATGATGAATTTCTCGCCAATATGCTATGTTAATTTGCTCGTCCATGTTATGGTAATTTGCTCGTCCTTGTTATGGTAATTTGATCACCCATGTTATGGTAATTTACTCATCCATGTTATGGTAATTCGCTCGGTATTGCTGCAGAGGAATTAAATCCACAAATGGTGGCTTAAAATTGGAATAGAAAAAGAACAAAATTGAATTTTCGAAAAAATCGCTTCAAGGTACTCACCCCTATGCTACGAACTAAATCTGCCAAATTTCATGAAAATCGGCAGAACGGTCTAGGAGTTATGCGCGTAACAGACATCCAGACACCCAGAGACACAGGCTTTCAGCTTTATTATCAGTAAAGATAATCATTTGATCTATCGTAATAACTAATGACCCAGGAGCGGATCCAGACAGAATTCTCGGAGGAGGCCATTTGGAAAAATATGATGTTTCGGAAAATTTTGAATATTACAAGTATCAATATAGCCCACCATTTATTATAGCCCACCCAACCAGAGCATTTTTTAAGGAATTTTCACTAGGTGACAATCGTCACCTCCAAGTGGTATTCCTGTAAATCAGTTTATTCTGAGGCGACTGTATATAGGACTTATGATTTAAGAGGAAGCCGATATGAACCAACCGTAAATATTAACTCCGAAGTAAAGGGGGTCCGGGGGAGAAATTTCAAAATTTTCTCCCCCTGCAAATTTTGGAATGTGTAGTCTTAAAAACGCATTTTTAACCATCTTTTCAAATGTTAAGGGATATGAGATTTGGTGGCGCTCCCCTGTCTATTTTTCGAAATTGTAGCTCTAATAATGCAGTTTTAGACGACCTTTGATGATGTTAGAGGGAGGAGAGATTTGAGTGCCTTTTGTAACATTAAGGACCCGGGTACGACTCCATCCCCCTGTCCATTTTTCGAAATTGAAGCTTTAAAAATGCAAACTTTATTTCCAATAACGTTAAGAAGAGGGAGGGGGGTCACAAAGAAATGTGAGCTTCTGGATGAAAAGTCATCCGAGAAAAGCAACACGGTGGAACAGGAGATAGTATAAATATCAAAAAATAGAAATTAAACAAAACAAAAAAAGATAAAATGACACCTGGAGGCAAAATTTATTATATGATTCCATCAGGAAAAAACCGTTAAGTAATAAATTTTCCAAGAAAACCATAAACAATGCAAAAAGTCCAAAAATGAAACCAATCTGAATAAATTAGCAATAAATTTACCAGCGGGAAAAACTATGTATGGAAGCAATGTATCAAATGGATAAGTGCAGGAAAAAACAGAGTGAAGGATAAACATATTGGAATTAGTTAATCAGCAAAACGAAATAAGAAAGCAAAAAATGAAAAAAATAAAAGTAAGACATGTACGACGTTTACATAAAAATAATAAAAAATTAAAAAAAAAAAAAACCTAAAACAATTTTAACAAAGGAGTCCACACAGAAGAAAAATAGGGAATTGGAGTAAGATCGTTAACTAAATTAGAACGGTTCCTCAGGATGTGGAAAGATTCCCAAAAATCAAGATCCAACGAATTGGGGCATTTTTGGATAATTTGATAAGAGTTACATCGGACAGACCCGCCGTTCTTTGAAATTTCGGTTAAAAGAACATCAAAGCTATGTGAGACTTCAATTTCGTCAACTTATCAACTTTCAACTTATCAAATTATCCAAAAATGCCCCAATTCGTTGGATCTTGATTTTTAGGAATCTTTCCACATCCTGAGGAACCGTTCTAATTTAGTTAACAATCTTACTGTAATTCCCTATTTTTCTTCTGTGTGGACTCATTTGTTAAAATTGTTTTAGTTTTTTTTTTTTAATTTTTTATTATTTTTATGTAAACGTCGTACATGTCTTACTTTTATTTTTTCATTTTTTGCTTTCTTATTTCGTTTTGTTGATTAACTAATTCCAATATGTTTATCCTTCACTCTGTTTTTTCCTGCACTTCTCCATTTGATACATTGCTTCCATACATAGTTTTTCCCGCTGGTAAATTTATTGCTATTTATTCAGATTGGTTTCATTTTTGGACTTTTTGCATTGTTTATGGTTTTCTTGGAAAATTTATTATTTAACGGTTTTTTCCTGATGGAATCATATAATAAATTTTGCCTCCAGGTGTCATTTTATCTTTTTGTTTTGTTTAATTTCTATTTTTTGATATTTATACTATGTCCTGTTCCACCGTGTTGCTTTTCTCGGATGACTTTTCATCCAGAAGCTCACATTTCTTTGCATTGAAAAAGGTGTTCCTTGTAACACCGAAACACGTGTCTGCAATAATTTGCAATTTTTGTGCTACTTAAGGGAACAAGGGACTTTTGAATTTTACTTTTCAATTTTATAATTTTACACCATGTATTTGAAGTAATAGAACAAAAATAATATTTTCATATCAATATTAGACATTTTAAATGTTAATTTAAAAATTTTAGGGTTAAAAAAGGTGTTTTGTGAGGCATATGGAACGCAACATGGACAGAATTGAAAACACTCCAGGCGCAATTCATGTAAACGAAAACCAACAATATTTTTTTCCCAGATGTAGTTTATCCGTATGAACATAAATGGGCATTGAATTCAATCTATGTGCGTATATAAACTAGAAAAAAAAAAAAAGCAAATTATGAATAGAATTTTACGTTTTTTTAATACGTATGCTACTTTGCTAACAGCGGATAAATAGTAAATTTTTGTATTTGGGTAAAGTAATGCCCAGTTTTATGAAGTATAAGACTGTTAATGTGCTCAAAAAATTTTGAAGCGATACAGTGAAAAATAATGCGGTGGGAGCATTTCGAGCCAAAAATGATGATTAAAAACGTGTAAACAAAAATCAGCTGATACTTTTATCCCTTTAAATACCACGCCCCCTTTTTTAAAAATGTAAATAAAATGCGTAAAAATCATAATATCGCAAAAATGAAAATGGATTATCAAAGCTGGTACTAAGCTCTATTTTTTTGGCCCAAAAACAATTTTTGTGAAATTTGGTTGATTTTCCGAATGTATAAGGTCCCTTGTCCCCTTTTAACGTTGGATTACTGATTATTTCAAAAGATTGAATGTTATTTCACCAAAGTTCGTTTTAATTTCAAATTTTCGTTGAAAATGATGATATGGGCGTTGTATTGGGATTTGACCTTTCTACCACTCGCAACTGAAGATATTACAACTTGAGATATCAGTCTTAAGAGCTTAATAGCTGATCCTGAAATATAACAATCGGATAATCATGAATATTAATTAAGCATCAACACAGCTTTGCGTTTTACTTGTCAACAATTACCTTTTCTCAAGGACGAATTTCATTTGAAAAGGGTTCTGCAGCGATTCCAAGTAGTGTTCTATGTTAAAAGCAGTATTTTTGCAATTCTCACGTGCGAGAAAAAGCAAAAACGTGGCTTTTTGCACCAAAGAGGTTGGATGAGGTTAAACGAGGGTAATTTCATTCGTTCTTTTGTATCATCATCATCTGCACGAGAAGCAAAACAGGCAGGCGTCTCGGAATGTGGGTCAGTTTTTTGGTGACTAAAAAACCGGTTGCCAATTTTAACTTTGTCATTTGCTGGCCATTCCCTGCAGGCATTTTTTTTTTGTCGTTCATAAAACTCTCAAAGTGCGTTGACAGTCGTCGCGGTTCAACAATATCACAGCATGTCGCAATGAAGGAGACTCGTAATATTTCCCAGCCCAGTTGGACAACTGAGATACTTTGCATCCAAAAAGGAGGAACAAGATTGGAATAGAAATGACCAGTTTTGTTTTTAACTTAGTGTGATGTCATGGGATTTTCTGAATAATGTTTCCTTTGAGAATAAGTTCCTGTGACCTCGAGACAATTAACTCGTTAAATTTACTGCAATTAAAGAAAGATCTTGTTAAGATGCTCTTCTTTCAGTTCTAAGTTCACCACGATGGAGAACCTGCATTGTATTGCATCGAATGAAACACTGGATTTGGGACATCTGAGCACCAACATTCAAGAAAAATTTTTTTTCGAAATTAGAAGCGTTCTGAACTTTCATGATGGAACAAGAAATTTCTGAATTTTATCCAAGCTCTCTTATAAGGCTGCATTTTGATGTTCCAACATTATCAGACATCGCAGGTCTTTTTTAGCTCCTTACTTAAAGGCTTTGATAAAAATAAGGTTATTGGCTCAAGAGCTTTAAAGACACCGTGCCAAACTTATTTATTTCATGAAGCTTTTCGTTGTAGAGAGTACCTTATAAAAATATCTGCCTTCTTGAGGAGGTTCTAACAGTTACAACGGTTGTATGGAAGAAAACCATAAAAGCTTTCTCGAGAACTGCATAAGGTGCAATCGATTTCGATCGACAGCATGTCATAGAAATCATTTCACCCCCCTCGTACCTAAAAAAAGAAGAAAAAAAAAATTCTATGTTCGATTCCAGTGAAATTTCTTGTGTTGGTTTAAATTAAAGACGAAGTATACCACGCCAATAAAATCGATGACGAATACCCACTTTTCAGCCCATTCCACCAAAAAGCAGGCATTTGTTCAGCAAGTGGCAGCTCCATATTTCATTTTAAAACGTGTAATTTACAGGGGGGGGGGGATTACGAAATAAATTTTGCACACATGTATATGTAATTTCCTTGATCAAAAATTATGGTTCATTACATTTTGAATATTTATTTTGTAATAAATGTAGAGCTGTTTCGTTCAAGAAAAAATGTCTCAGTTTCTGTGCAAGAGCCCACTTTTTGTTTGTTACGCTAAAAAATTATTAATAGAAAAGCAAATGTATATTAAATCTTATTTTTTCACAATTCGGTCACTAGAGGGTTAGACTTATAAAAAGTCTTTCTACATTGTTAGATGGTTTCAGTTAGCCATTCTCAAAAATTACCGCATGTTGTCAACCAGCTTTTATAAGTCTTTAGCTTTTAATTGCTTGGAGACACTTGTCCGGTCCCCAACTTTTATGGGTTCCCGGTCTGAGTCGCTAAAAACTATCAAAAATATGAATAAGTTGCAACATACGAATATAAATCTAATTTTTGCCCAAGTGCTCTTTAGAAAAACATATTTTTAGAAAATAATTTCCTATTCGATTTGCCCTGAACGAATCGTTTGTTATACGAATTCAGCGACACTTTTAAAAGACAAGTAGCTCATAGCATAAATTAACTCATTAACTTATGACCATGTGAAATAATTGTCACATTTATGTTGCCCCCTCAAAAAAAAAAAAAAAAAAGAGGTTCTCTACTGGTAGTTTAGATTTCTTTCTTTATTATGTGTTCGGTTTGACATTTGAGGCACTGAAAAGCAAAGGGATGTAAGTGGACATTTTCAATTTTTGAGTAAAATGTGTTTCAAGATAACTTCCTCTAGGTAGGCTTTCAATGATTTTTTTTTTCTAAATTATGCTGCACAGTCGCAGCTACCAGAACTACAAGTACTATCTCTTGCCCCAAGACGCAAATGAAATTCCTCTATCACTTGTACTGGTTATCTCCAAATTTTTAATTTCGCCAATTACATCCCTTTGCTTCTCACTGCCTCATTTAGAAACTTTTAGCGGCATGTGGTTCCTTTGGCTCTTCACGGAAGAACTGTAGCTCCCTTTTTGGCCGCTTTTCTCCAGGAACATCATGCAAAATCAGCTGTAACGTTACCACCAGCTAAAAAAAAAGGCTAAGGACAGTAAGAGGCTAAACAAAAGTGGCTAAGCTCGTCAAAAAATAGTTTTCATAAACAAAAGTGGCTAAGCTCGTCAAAAAATAGTTTTCATAAACAAAAGTGGCTAAGCTCGTCGAAAAATAGTTTTCATTTAATCGTAAAGTACCTGACCATGAAATATTACAAAAAGGAGCAAATTTGTGAGCCGTTTAACTGAAGTGAATTCTTTAAAATATAACGCAAACAAAAACACTGAGAATTCCCGAAAAAACTTTTGCTAAGCCCTGAAGAAGACGGCGCGAGAGTAAAATTTTTAATGTTCACCTGGAGGGCCGATTTTTGTCATTAACTGCTTAAATGTAAGATGTCAATTTCGTACTGTAAATTAAAAGTAACCGAATTTAAAAAAGAACACCCAAAATAAATGATACGCTGAACATAAATAGGGCCATTCCACCGTCACGTGCGTGACCAAAATACGTTAGAATTTCATTAACATTTCGTTATATCTCTTAATATTTTAATGAAACAGGGCTAAGCAATTTTTTTAATCTTTACATTTGATACAAAAATACTCCTGAAATAATTATATTTTTATTAAACTTTTTTTTTATTTAAAATAAAATTTATTTATATGCGTCACGTGCGGGACATCCAAAGTCAACCTCTGGTAACCCCTGGTCTTATGAATAAGCTAATATTTTTGCTTTATTAATACAACAATGACGAAACAAATTGTAGATTTTGAAAGCTATGGTTCCAACGTAAAGGAAACATATCTCATTAGTTTAGAAATAATTATTTAAACCATTGAAAAAAAATACGTATTTGCCTATTTCATTGAAAATGGTCATTTTGTCCCGCACGTTACGGTTCCTATATTTCAAAAAAAGAAATAATTTTTGAAGAAAGTTTTTGCTTAAGAAGTCACACATGCGTTTGTGATTACTTAAGCAACAAAATTTTGTTCATCATTCTTTTAAATTATTATTTTTTATGAAATATATGAAGCGCCACGTGCGGGACAAAATTACCGTTTTCCGTGGTTGGCCCAATAAATACAAGCAATCAATAATAAAGATCAATTTCGTATATTGGCTATGCTTTCTTTGGTGTCTGATCCAATAGCTCAGTATTCTTATTCACATTTTTTTCGAGCTTAGAGATTAAATGGCTGATAAATGTAACATTTTCCGATTAATGATAAAGATTGATAGAACGAGATAAGTATCTTTAAAAATTGCAGTAAATGGAACATCATTTAGTTCGAAATTATAGACAGAACGCAAAGTCGCCTGCTGTCTGGGATGCACGTTAAGACTCTGTGTAACAAGTGGACGAAATACTCTTTCGATCCAATTCCGAAAACTCATCAATAATTTCGGTAAAGTGTTCTTGGAAGTCATTACGTAAGACACTGGAATTTATGTTATGCAGTGCACGTCCTGTGACACAACCGCGCGGAAAACGTAGTGAACTCTTCCGAAGAGTATCCCCTGGTGCAAGAAGTGTTCGAAATTCGCATACCTTTGATTGATTTGTACTGCCTCTGGCAAAGTGAAATACTGAGATCTGCTAGGCATAATTTCATGGAACATCATGTACTACATGTTATTACGGAGAAAGAACGTAAGTTATCGTTAGTCCCATTTGCGACATCTAATGTTGAGAACAAAATCAGACAGCGTCGTTTAGTGGATTCAATCACTGTTACCAACAGTTATCACAATCGCTGACGTAAAAGGTATAGTGTAGACTATAGGGAATTAGGGATGCCCGAAGTTTTGGGAAGAATGTCACTATCTTTAGAAAAAAATGTCCACGTGGCACTTTTAATTTTTCGAACATACTGAACTAGTGTGCTGCGGCTGTCACGAAACTTTCTCTATATCTTTATCATAAATGCTTACACAAATCGTAGAATCGTAACGCTAGGATTTGGCATTTTCAGGACATCTGAAGTTTACATTTTACCGATTTACTTTGCCAGAATTTCTAATTTAAATATTAATACCAGTTAGAACGAAGTTAACATAAGTCCCCATTAATTTTCAAAATTAAATCTTGCCTTTATCATTATCATTTCTTCTGCTGCATAAAATAAGTATTTAGTCACGAAAAAATCGAAAGGGAAAATTGCAAATGCGTTGCAGCCGGAAAATATACCGAATGTATGAGGTAGTGAGAAGAAAAAGGGGGAAGCACAGTGGCTCAGCGGTAGCGCTCTGCGCTTCCACGCCGCAGGCCCGGGTTCGATTCCAGGGTTGGGCACGGTCGACTCTGCCTATCATTCCTTCATTGGGTCGATAAAATGAGAAGCAAGCATGCTTGGATCTTAAACCTGGGGGGTTCCGCGTCCAGCTGATCATCTAACCAGAGCATGTGCCTTGCACACCATAGCCCTTGATCATAAAACTGAAGTGGGCACAGTAGGCCTTGGTCCTCATCGGCTGTCGTGCCACTGAGTTTAGTTAGAGAAGCAAAGGGAAGCAAGTGCAAAAATTAAAAATTTGAAGAAAACCAGTAAAACTTTTAAGTGAACCTCTAATATTTCTCGGGGGATGGAGATAGTATTGGAGCTCTCTGGTATGTGGATACAATGGACACAACAACGCTATTATAGTAGAAACATCAAAGAAATATTTCGCACACTTGTGTCGTCAATCAACGCATTAAATCAGTATCGTTATCTCGAGACGTTGACTGTAGCCAGTCTGTCTTGAACTGTTCAAGAGCTTGAACTACAGAAAAATTTAAGTTTAAAAATAGACATCCTTGTGGGGAAAATTAAGGAGAATTGAAAATTTAGAAGCTTGTTTGCTCAAAAAGTAAAAGATAAAATTGCGCTTCTGACACTCCCTAGTTTATTTATGTTCCACGGATCCTTTTCGAGTTTTTAAACGTGCTTTAAAATCAAACAAAATTTAACTCAACTTCATTTAGAAAAACAGGGGAAAACAAAGTTAATCGTAGTCTGAAATCGCAGGTGATTTTTCATTACAGTCAAATCCTGGCACTTCAGTCGTGTAAAATTTAAATTGTAAGTAATCAATGATCCAGTGCGTGATTTAGGAATTTGCTGCCCCATGTAGCATGATTTATTCAGTAGCAAACAATGATAGATCTATTTTACTTTTCACAAAGATTATATCATTATGCTGTAGTTTTTCTTGAAACACTGAGGCTGTTTTTCAGCTGTATTTATAACTAGGACCGTTTTCATAACAGTGGCTCTGATAATCGAGTCTTAACCTTGTTCCCCTTAATTATCATAGCCTTGACAATGTTTATGGCTTTTTGGGGTAACAGAGAAGGTTATAGTTCTGTTTCGGTAAGTTAAACTATGACCTCAGTATTATTTACTGCTTTTTGGGGTAATATTAGAGAAGTGTTGCTCTGGTAAGTTAAGCAATCACATTAACAATGTTTACCTCTTTTTTGGGAGTTCAGGGAAAACGGGATGTGTTATTAGCGCGGATTTGAACTGAAAACTACTGCAAAAGTAAACCAACCATTATCCTTCTCTAATGCCTAAAATAGAGGTTAACATTTTCAAGGTCATAGCTCAACTTATCAGAGCCACACTATAATTTGGGTCGAATTGAGTTGGGATACTTTCGTAGTTGATTCTCAAAAATATTCAGACTCAAATCCACGCCAATTACTTTCTCTTTTCACTGAACTCACTAAAAAGAAGTAAATATTATCAAAGTCGAAGCTTAAGTTATCAGGGCCATACTATAATACGTAAGGTAAGTTTGCTGTTTGCAGCGGTAGAATCTTGAAAGCGACGAAAAAGCTAAAAAATGCATTCATAATACAAATGATAAAAATCTTTAGAAGTGCAGTCACATGTAATTGAAAATGTTACAAGCATGGATGAAGTACTGTAACGTTTGATGCCTGTCGACGCGAATTCCTTTCTTGGTACCCCCTGCAATTATGTAGGGTTGGAGTAACCCGTTGCCGGCAAAGGGGAAGACACGGGAAGGGCACTCACACCAACGGAACTCTCTTCACTTAATATTTGTCAAAATTCATTCAACATGAACTTTAGAAGCAGCTGAGCTTTTGAATGATTTTCTTCAAATTTACCCCTTGCTGAAGGGCAATTCCACTTGCAGATTTGCCTTTGCAGATTCAAAAATAGCTGGGTAGTAGTAACTTCCATGCATTCCCAAAATGAACACGACTGAAAAATGTCTTAGATTCTTTGCTGCATTGCGTGAACTTTATGAAAGATAGAGCATAGACAATGAAATTACGTTTTGAAGGTTTCCAGAAATATTATTTGTGTAATATTTACTGGCACAGTAATGGACGTATTTTGAGGTACGTCCGTTACTGAGCAGAATAAATTGTTTATTTATTGTTTATGGAATGACATGTTCTTTATAAAGTTTATGCAATGAAACAATTATAGGGTAAGTCCAGTAGCAGCGTCAAGCTGGCCGGTCTGCTCATCGGCCAGTTTAGCCGGCATCACGCCTGTGCACCCTTGAACCTGTGCGCCTTCGTTTTCTTCCTTTTTTAAATTTTTTTGCGCCCTCGAGCCTGTGCAACTTCATTCCCTCCCCCCTTTTTTGTGCAATCTTTTTTTTTTTTTTTTTTGCAAATTTTCGGATGCAATTGTTGGTTTTGACCTTATGCTGTGGAAAGAGAGAGAGAGTGAGAGGGGGTGGGGTATTCGGGGGTTTGAAACTTTAAATTTTCGAAATTAAAATTTCAAAAACGCAGTTCTAGACGCTCTTTGTAATGTTAGGGAAAAGAGAGATTCGGGACCCCGGGAATTTTTTGAAATTGAAATCTTCAAAACACGATTTTAAGACCATCTTTGGTAACTTTAGGGGACCAGCTATCTTTCCCAATTAAAGCGTAGAAAACGTAATTTTGGTTGAATTTCAATGATGTTATTAGGGTAAGATTTTTCGGAAGCTCTTAGAAAAATTTCGAAATTCAAGCCCTGAAAACTAAATTTAAGACAATCTTTAATGATGTTGACGCAAGAGAGGGAGGGAAGGGGGGAGGTGGAGAGACATTTCCCTGGAAAAAAATATTGAGTTAGCTTTTAACTTGCAGGTCTTAGAAGATTTTTGGTAATCTCAGTCTGAGGAGAGGTTTAGGGTCCTTTGTCGGTAATTTTCGGTGGCGTTCCAACGGAATTTTTTTTCGAAATTGAAGCCCTAAAATTGAAAGTGAAGGCAATCTTTGGTGATATTTGGGGGGGGGGACACCTTGAATCTTTCCAAGTTGCAGTCCGAAAAGCGAAACTTTGACGGCTTTTAAATAGCATGTAAACCTTTAAAATTTTCGCGGGGGGGGGGGGTCTGACCCCTTCAGGGGCACATTAGTGAAATCGTTCATTTGTCGTTTGGTTTGCATTGGTGAACCATTCCTTTTACTAATGCACTGATAAAGGGGCTTTCATTTGATAGCAGCGAAACAGCTCTTTGCTGAATCTTTAACTCTTTTTCAAATGCTTTTATTTGTACTTTATACACGTTGTGTCATTTTACTTATTATAAATGATGTTTCCGTTTGAAGGATCTCTTTATAAAGCTTAACCTCTCCGTGGTCAAGCTTTACAAAGGAATAGATAATTTGATAGGTAGCTTGATAGATATGTATGTTTATATAGATAGGATTTATCCCGCGTTCGCCTTTTCCGTGTTCGCCCTCTGAGAGCCTGAACTACTCATACGTGAAATGCGATTAAGCACTGAGGTGGAAAAGCCAAGCTCCGCCATTAGTGGTCCAATTTCTTATGCCTCCATTTGTACCCACCTTCTTATTCAGCCATTTGTGGTCACACATTCGCCTTTATACAAGGGTGAAGCAGAAATCCATTTTAGTTAGCTTGAATGATTTTATACCTCAATAAAATTGCAACTTTTTTTTCCTTTCTTTCTTTTTTTTTTTTTGACTCCTTTGCAAACATTTCTTCCTTTATATTTTAGCATTGAATAACTTTTTGTTGTTCTACATTTAAGAAAAACAGATCAAAAACGACAAATTTGTACTCATCCGTAGGATAAAAAATTAAGTATATTTCATGAACAAAATTTTCTACAGAAAAAATAAAACCGTTTGGGAGCACAGAATATTGATAGAGATTGCCGCCTACCGTACTTGATTAAAATCAAAAATAGTACGACACGAAAATTTGTTGATTTTATATGGAATGACTCAGTAGCAAATTTCACATTTACTCTGCTCAAAATAGCTCTACAGTTTGGATCAATGGGAAATAGTTCATTTTTTTACTTATTCATTTATTAAATATTACGTATTTCTTCATTTATAAATTCATTAACATTCTTTTACTTATTAATCAATTTATTTAATCATATATTCACTTATTTTCTTGCTCATTCCCATGGATGCAAGACCTTCCGTCTCAGGACGGATTTCCGTCTTGGACCGAATTTCCGAGACGGAGGTCGGGACGGAAAGAAATTCGATGGCTTTCCTCCAGTTTTTACTAAAAAAAGAAAAGTTGCCAGCCCCCCCCCCCTTGCCACCTTTTTCTATAATATTTTCGAAGATCGCCCAATATTGTGATTTTGGGACTATCAGTTTGAAAAAATTGATGTAATAGTCCGAACTCCTCCTTTCCCTGAACTTTACAAAAATGGTCTATCAATGTGTTTTTTAAACTTCAATTTAAAAAAAAAATCTCGAGGAGAGCCCCCCCCCCCTCCATTATTGGTGGTTTTCAGGTTTTTCAAGCTACGATATCATAACGCTTAAAAACTAGGTCCAAGTTGTTAGAAAAGTCAAAAGCAAAAAATTCAAAGTAAACACAGATTCAAAAACTGCCATAGTCAAAATCTACAAGATTTATGTTCATACATTTTTCGTCAAGCACGTGTAATATTTTCCATCTTGAACACATCACCAAACTTGCACCCATGCTCATTTCCTCACTCATTTTTTTCATATATTAATTAATTAGTTTATTTATTCGTTTTTTTTCATTTATTCGTTTATTTTTTCAATTATTCGTTTATTTAAAAAAACACGATAAATTACTGCTAATCATCAACATGAAAATTTTTCATTTAAAATACCTAATTTTTCACTTTTCCCCTTGGTTTTTTGAGGTGAAAAATTTTCACCTTTTTTTTTTTTTTTTTTTTTTTTGACGGTACAAAATAATTGCTAAACATATAAATAATTTTTCAATGCAGGATGTTTCACGAAGTACTTAGTTCTTCTTTATGTACAGTAAATTTCAGAGTAACTTTCCAGTTAGTTCTTTTTTAAACAGGTAAGTCATAGTAACTACCTTACTTTGCCTCATATTTCCTTGGAACACTGGAACCTTTTTTTTGGGGGGGGGGGAGGGATGGGGGGATTTTTAACTTGATGCAAAAAGAAAAAAAAAAACAGAGCTTTCTGTACCAATTTAATTATAATTTTAGCAAACATTTTCCCCGCCCTCATATTAAAGGATTTATGACGACATTTTGATTAAAATTGGAAAGAGCAAATAATTAATTATTAATTAGTTCATTTGAATATAGATAAAATATTTCATTGTCATCGAATCTGAAGTCGCATTCTAAATTTTTGACTGAGATTACCAAGATTTGGATAAAACTTCAGTTTCAAGATTTGAGCAAGACAAATAAATATTTGAATAAACATTTAGACGTTGTTAGGTACTAGTAGGAATTGAAAAATATAAAAACAGTTCTGACATATTTTTCTCAATTTTACTTAATGAACTCAAATTGAAAGAGAAAAAATGCTTATTATTGTAAGCAGAAATTTGAATTGCATTTTAAATTTTATTTTTATTTCATTAAATAATTATTTTTCATATTACAATTGAAGACAGAAATGCACGAGAAAGACTTCATTAAAAACACGTCAAGACTTAAACTTAAAATATGATAGAATGCACAGCTAGGCAGCAAGTAAAAAGTACCTTATTAAGAAAGGGTGGGAGGAAAATATTGATTGATATAAAATGCATTTTACAAAAGACGATGTGCTAAATCGGGAATTCTCAATCGATGCTCCTTCGGAAAAAATATGATCTGTCTTCCATGATTTTTACCTGTCAGCGTTAGTTAAAATTATTTATGCAATGACAGTAATAATAATAATAGTCATTATAGCAATTTACAAGATCCATTTAATATGCAGCTAATGATATGCAGTAAAATAATTTTAAAAATTCTCCATTTTTTTTTTATCAGAAGCGAAGTCTATTTTACAGTATATAAAAGGTAATGAAAGTTGTTAGGCAACACTTAATACGTGTTTTACTCACATAAAATCTGAGGTGAATTTTCAAATTTCTCTCATTCTTGCACTTGGTGTGTATTAGAGAAATAAAGGATTTACATAAAATGCAAAAATCATAGAAAGAGGGAAAAAATGCTTTATTAAAATTTTATAAATGCATATGATACATTCTTCAAATATTTATCTAGGGTTATTTTTTTTCTAAGTAGTTGCTTTTTTAATTTTCTTAATCTTCTATTTAGTAGTCTGTACTTTTTCTTCTGACGCGTTGCTACCTCTTGTCCCCCGTCCAGTTGGAAAACTACGGCTCGATTTGCTGCTTCTTCCTCTTGTAACAATTTTGTCATTGAAAACAAATCTAAGTGTCTTATTGATGCTTTGTTGTTTAAGCTGCTGTGCCAGCCTTCGACTACGTTGTTAGTTCGAGCACCATCTGTGATGAGGAACTCCCGATTACCATCTCGAGTACTTGTCCATTCTCCGCTCAACGAAATGTCCTGGATGGTTTTAGGCAAACTAGGTCTTGTCGAGTTTCTGACTTTATATAATTCAGTTTTAATTTGTTGGAATGGTGGAATAGCACTAGCTGTTTCAATATCAACGGCAATTTCTGACAAACATTTCCTAAAAATAGAATAATATGAATTCATTAGACAACTTCCACCTGATAATTTCATTTTTATTTGTGCGTAAAACATACAATATTTTTGAGAAATTGTAATTAATAGTTAGCTTAAAAAATATTACGTACTAAAAAAAGAAGTGTATTTTTTAGCTAGGTTCTGATGAGAGAGGGCAATTAGATAAAATTTCATGAAGTCCAGAACTAATTTAATGCCAAGAGTTATTTGAAGTTTTTTTTTTTTTTTTTAAAGATGGGAAAAGAGGTTTTGCTTGATTTACAAGGTTTGTTTTTACTATGTCAAATATATTTATGTAAGACGTATAAAAACATTATGATTGTTGTGTAGCTATGAAATTATTGGTTATATATATAACCAATAATGTTGTAATATTATAATAGAAAATATCGGATAATATCACAATATCAGGAATTTTTTATCTTTTTGAACCCTGTTTATGAGGAAAGCCTATGCGACCTTCTTTTCATTATGAATTAAAATTCAATTTTAAATATTTCAAACTTTCTGTGAACAAGAATTGCCCCTGATTCTGAGTATTTCTTGATCACTTCTGAGGGCCCATAATGGTCACCTTTTCTTTCATTCTTCGTTTTTTTTTCTTCAGATAATGTATTTTTAAAATGATAATACAGCAATAATTTATAAATACAGAGTTGGTCAAAATTAGAAGGACAAAGGCTACATTTTTCGCTCTATTTGTTCGGAACATAGTAAACATTTTATGTATTTAAGATAATATGAATGAACGTCTTTATCAAATTAGTTTTATTGGAAATGTACTGGAATTTCGTATTAATAGAGTGAAGCTTGAATTCAGACATGTATGTAATATCATCCAGTTTTCATAATGGTATTTTTTAATTGATTATGGGCAATCTTTTATAATTTAAATTTCTCAAATGTTAAAAAAACATTAATTGCTTACATTTCACTGCATTATTTGAGAAACAATTTTTTCCTGTTTATTTTTCTGTTTTCCTAACAATGCTGAGCACCACCATAATAGTAGATGAAATAACTGAATCTGCAAGTATTAATTAAGCATCAGACAAGATGTTTTTTTTTTTTTCAAGAGAGGAAAAACTTAATGCTTCAAAGTCTTTAAAATCTTTGAATCATGTTCATTAACTTAATGTTTATTTTTCCCATTATTTAAAATATTTTTAGTATCTTTATATTGTTTGCAGTTAATTAAATATGAACAGTCATCTAATATAGTACTAAAATTGTATAAGCATCATCTTTTTCAGATCATATTTACTACCAGAAACGTACATTATCAACAATTTTCCCGTTAGTAAAAAATTGTTCCTTCTATGAGGGGCAACATTTAATATACCTTAAAATGTATACATCAATAACATATTTTAATATTTACAATGCGTGTAAAAACACTTATCACACATCCAAAGCTAACACTGTGTTTAGTTCATTTTTTCTTTAAAGTAGATAATAATTCAATTCTAAAAATGGGATAATGATATATGTAAATAATACTTAGCGAATGCTCAACACATATAAAATACTTCTCAATAAATTCAAAAGCGATTTTTCGTAATTTCGATAGTGCAAAAATTTTCAAATATTATTGTCAGAGATGTGAATACGAAAATGTTATTTCTTCACCACATTTATACAAATTTCTAATCTGTTGCTTGTAGTGATAATCAATCTATTTCAAAAATATCAGATTAATGAATTTTGCGCATAATGGGGCCCCAATTTCGGAATACTCATTCATATCCAGGATATTCGAAATCTAGGATTTCTTCTGTAAGTTCAAAAAAAAAAAATCTCCTTCATTTAAACGTTTAAAACCATTAACTTTCAGTTATTATTTTTTGAAAACACAATTTCTGAAAGCCTATTTTTACGCTTCTGCGGTCACACGTGTCGTGCACAATTTGAACCTTATGCTATAGTTGTTTAGCTATCTTTTAGCATCTACTTTTAGTTTTACGATACTTCTATCTGTTTTCCTATTAGTATACACTACAAAGCATATTGAGTCAAAATCTAATGTTATTTTAGTGAAAACTATTTATTAATGCATGAAAATTAAAAGTAACGTTCGCGAATAATATAACGTTACACGTTATAAGCACAATTTTTATTTTTTAAAGATTGATCAATAGAAAAGGAGAAGAAAAAAATAAAAGAAATCAGGCACAAATATTAATAAAATTGTGAGAACATATGAACTGTCGCACAACGCAATAATGTTCGCATTTTTTAAATTCTAAAATTTGGAAAGGTAGCGGTACAGAGAATTCCGAATACAGGATCACATATACAATATGCTAGTCCGAAAAAGTAAAACTTAAATAAAGCGCTTCAGTTCTCACATAAAATATACGTGCAGGCAAATTGTTACAAAAATTATAAGCATGACCAAAAAATGCAAAATGATTTTATTCCCAAAAAACTATACTGCAAAATTATTGTATCGATAATAAAATAGTAATTAAAACTTACTTGAATATCCTTGGCACCGGTTCAGTTGCATTTGCTCGTATTTCATCCTTTATCTGCATTAAAAAGCTCTCTTTTTCAGCTTTCTTCACATCTGGCTCATGATTGTGAAAACCGTTTGAGCTATAAAATTCATTCTCCTGTAAGCATAATCTCGCTTTGCAATGTGGTTTTCGAACGCATGTCCAGTAACTTTTATTTTGTTTGCAATAGCTTAAATGATAATAATATTTTTTGTGGTTAAGAAGTTTTCCACCTCTTTTTGTTGACGAAAACGAAATGTCGGACATTTTTCAAGCGTAGAAATCCTGGTGTTTAGTACTGCAGAGCAGAAATTGAAGTGCTATATTGAAAGTTAAAAGTTTGTGAAACTGGTTTGACCTTTCAGTCCCTGGTTTCTTGCCCTTGGAAGCCCTGTCGGGGGTGTATCTGACACCTGCGTCTCCATTGTAAACGGGCAGGTGTGCTCCATTGTATATTTTAGAGGGCGAAGAAGGAAAAGAGAAAATGGAAGCCACCATAGAGAGGAAGGTAAAATCAGGTAGATATGTATGTATAAATAGTTAAATAGATATAGACTGACTGGTAGATGTAGATATTTAGGTAGATATGTATGTAGATAGAGACATAAAAGTAGCGTCGGGGAGGGGGGGGGCACGAGGGGCAAGTGCCCCCCCCCAACTTGCTGGACACTTCACCTTTGGTCCCCAGAACTATAAAGAAATTAGCACAAAAGTCAAGAAGAGTATTTCTTTTTTTTCTAATTTGTATGGCCTTAAAAATGCATTTAGACGATCTTTACTAAGGTTAGGATGGAAAAGCGGTCAGGGGGCGTTTCCTTGGCCATTTTTTGAGATTGAAACTTGAAAAACACAATTGTTATATTTTTTTTCTCTAAATACATTAAGGAGTGGGGGATTTTCGGTTTCTCTCCCGAAATTTTTTCAAAATTATAGTTTAAAAACAGTTTTCGACGATCTTAGAAGATGTTCAGGGGAGAAAAGATCTGGGGGCCCACTCCCAGAAAATTTTCAGAAATAAATAATCCAAAATATGCAATTGTTGGCCATCTTTGATATCGTCATGAGGACCGACGATAATTCGAAATTGGAAATCCAGAAACAATTTTATTTGGCTTTCAATGATGTTAGCGGGAGTTTTCGGAAGCTTTACCCTTGTAATTATCCGAAATTCAAGCCCTTAAACGAAATTTAAGGCTACTTTAAATGATGTTGGCAAGAAGGAGGAGGGGTGAATGCTCCCCCGTAAAATTTTCGAAGTCAGTTGTTAAAACGCAGTTTTAGACCATCGTTGGTAATGTTTGTTTGAGCAGAGGTTCGAGGACTGTCTTCGGCAATTTTCCGATATTGAAATTCTAGAAACGCAATTTTAGATGACTGGCTGACCCACGAGAAGCATTTTCACTGAAAGAAAGAATTTTCTGATTTCAATGCAACGACCAGATGCTATGGACTAAACCCCCATCCCCCCCCCCCCAGCGTTTCTTAATTTTTTTTATTTGTGGAATCCTTTTTAATGCTCACCTTTTTCGTGGAACCCCTGGTTTTTTGTAACCAATTTGCGATTGCGTAGCCAGGATTCTGTTTTAGAGGGCATCCAGGTTCTTACCTGAAACAGACGATCACATTATCTAGTTATATTTAAATCGTTAATTAGATTGATTTCATTGATTATTGATAACTTCTATATTATTATTTGTAAAATATATCAGTGCACTCCTCTTTGTAACTCTGAGTATTTTTAAATGGGCAAATAACCTCAGAATTTGTGAATGTGTTTTAAGATTAAAATTTTCTTTCAATTAGTAAAAGAAATACTTACCTATACAATAGTACTAATAATTCACTTAAATTTACACAGAAAATGTTTTTAAACCCTAAAAATTAAAATGTCTTTAACTTTTCGACAATTTTTTAGTTATTTATAAATTATGGACTTAGATGTTACTACTATATGTTGACGTCAGATAGAGTTAGGATATTCAGACACCCTTGACCAGTACTGCTCCTTAAATTGGTCCTCACTAGTTAAATGATTAAATTGTCTTTTCTACTGCTGCCATAGATACAGGGAAGGCTAGGGAGTGGCTAGGAACTGGAGCAAAATATATGAAATTGATGTCAAAAATCGTAATTTTAGTCAATATTTGGTAATGTTGTGGAAAAGGGGTTTGGTTTGCACTGCCAAAATTTGTTTTAACTATCGAAATCACTTTTAATCTTTGGTGATATAAGGGGATGAAAAGATTCTTCTGAAAATGTTTCGAAATAGAAGTTTTTAAAACGCAATTTTAGGCTATCTTTGGAGACATTAGGTGAGAAGGAGGTGTTTTGGGATTGATTCTTGAAAGCTTAATCTCAGGCTATTTCTGAGAGTGGGTAATACCGCTGAGATTAGTATCGTAAATGCGGGCTACTTCGGCCCAGATTTCGGAACTTTTTTCACACAAAATAGTTTTGTAACTCTTCATATTTCCAAGCTGTGGAAACTTGTTTTAAACATCTAGAGATTTCTTAGTTTAATTCTTGGATAGTGACCAGTTTATTTCCAAGTATTTTGGCCCTTTATTATTGTTTTTTATTTGGACCAATGTTACCCTTGCGTTTGGATTACTTTGGCCCAAAGTGGTTTCCCCATTTAAAGTCATTGTAGAACTAACTAGAGTTAACGAAAGAAGTGTGCTCATAGAGAAAAATATTCAATTGATAGAAAAATACATTTTACAAGAAGTTTGAACCACACATAGTTATTTTAAGGAAAATTAACTTTTTTTTGAATGTGTGCGCATACCTAGTTATTGTCTCAGAAACTACTGATAGAGAACAGTCTTATTTTCATCAGTTTTGGAGGTTAAATAATTTTATTAAAATAACATCATTCTTAAAACAAAGGAACACTTTTTTGGTCACTCCCAAAACTTTTTGGGGCTTTCAACATTTGCTCTTTCTTTTCTCACATGAACAGCTATTTTTGGAGACATGAGCTCATTCCGTTCTGCAATAATAAAATTTCGTAAACTTTCGAACAAATTTAAAAAATATTTGTAAGAAGTGGATGTAGCTAGGTAAACCTTTTTCTAAACCTCCTGCATCTTTTAATTCCTCTTCATCTTCCACAATGAAATCCACGCAACTGAGCCCTGATGAATTGAGCCTACAATCTCTTTCTCTCTCTCTCTATGCGTTGCCGAGAATTCCAGGTTTTTTCTTGTGTTTTTCCTGTTTAGAGCCTTCGTTTTAGCTATTCTTTACTTTTCCAAACCTCTCTGCGGATTTTTTTACGTTTTTATGCCGCGCTAAAGTAGTTCGTAATTTTTAGGTTGAGATATGTTGTCATTGTCAATTTTTTTTTAAAACTTAACTAGAAATATTACGGTATAGAGTATTAAATAGAGTTCATAAATAGGTACTTAAAAAACTCTTAGCTGATGTAGAACTGCTTCTACATGGAGAAGTTTGAGAGGTTATGAAGGCACATGTTAGCACAAAGAACTTAAAACCGCTAGTGTTGCTTCTTGAGCTCAGGTATAGAACTGCTTGGTATGCATAATTGAGTGCTTGGGGATGCTCTCTAGTGAAATCTTTCAAAATGTTTGAAAAAATTGCGCCCTGAAGGTTAACAGAGGACGTTACATCTTTTTCTTCATTTAGGCCAAAGAAGGACCCTAGGGCCAAAATCCAAAGTAGCCCGCGTTTACGGTATACGAAAGTAAAAGTTAAATTTATTTTTAATTTTGAAGAAGTGTCAGTTTTATCGATTTTTTAAAGAAAAAAATTGAGAGGTGTGAAAAGAAAACATGCAAGTCTCGTGGAACCCTTCAGAGAGCTTTGTGGAACCCTGGTGTTCCACGGAACACATAATAAAATAATTTGAAATTTACGCTTCTACTTTGTTAAAATATTTTAAAAGTTACGTTGCGATTGACAGTGTTAAAATCAATGTTTTGTTTCCTGATTTTAACAACAACAGAACTGCTGCTAAGAATTCTGCTATGAGTATAATTTTGCATATCAATGGAAACTAGAATCTCCTCTCTTTTTGTCAATGTCTCTATCTTTTTTATTCGATTAAATTTTTGATAAAAATGTTCAGAGAAAATCTCCGCCAGTTTTTCTTTTCTGAAATTATTTAACTGCCTTGGTTTTTCCATAATGAAATGTTTTCAGTTTCCAGTCTTATATATTTTTATTAGTTTGAAATACAAGCGCTTGCTGCCCCCGTCATAAAAACTTTCAACATTTAAATCTGATATGGTCCTTTTCAGCGATACCTTTTCAATTTCTTTTGTTTTAAATGTCATGCCTCCTGAATATCGCTGTAAAATTCTTGTTTTAATTTCGCTTTTTATATTTAAACTCTTAGAACTACTGGTGTGACTAGTCCTGACATTTTAAAAATCTCTCTTACTCTGTTTCAACTTTTTCCCTATTTAAAACGTATTTTGGAGGCACATATATTTTTCTCGACTTAACTGTGATTTCCACAATATTTTTATAGAAAAAAGGCAAAAGAAAAAATAAGGTAGAAATGTTATCATGTCAGCGGTCCCTATGAAGTTATGTTTATTCACCAATTCATTTTTCATATGACTGAAGCCCTGTTTGAATCTGTTATTCTATTTGTTCACTTATTATTTGTATGCCTGATTTCTAAAAAACTGGGGGGGGGGGGGGGGGGCTGGGAGCAACATCGTTCTTTCTTGGCGAAAGCCCTGGTGACCCCCCCCCCCCCTCCAAATATTTGAACACGCTACGCCTCTAAATAGAGAGACATGCTAATAGAGAGCGATAGGTAAAAAACGATAGGTTGATATAGATCTATAGATTAATAGATATATAGGAGGTGAAGCAGTAGACAGGTATGGAAATTGTATCCTTTTGAAGAGAAATTTTTTGAATGGCTCATAACTGTTATAAAGTTTGTTTCTTCATGGGAGGAGTCATAACCCCCCAAACTCAGCAACATCCCAGCCCATCCAACTCCTCCACGTCAGTGCCCGGTTCCATAATCCGTGGTGCAATATTTCCCTTGTTTCGGGATCAGATTGGTGGCGGAATGAATGGATTTCGTGATGTACGGCGCCACATAAGTGCAACAGGTGTTCTGCCACAATCCGGGCGAGTAGCAAATCCTGTTATGAAAATGTGGCAGCAGCATTACATCGTTTCTTTCCGTCGCCGTTTCCCTAAGGACATTCGCATTGTGGTCATCATTCCTTTCACACCGGACCAAAATGTCTGCCTCGAGGCTGTTGCCAGTCGGAAGGGAAAAATAAAATAATAACAATAAGAAAAAGAGGAGGGGAAAAAAGATTGCGGAGGTGCGGCCCAACTATTAGTAGATTCCTCAGAGATAGAGCCACAGTGAATTATGGAGGCCCAGCGTATGGTCATAATTAAGCATCTGCGCTTTAATCCGTCATCGGCAATCATGCCCTTTGCTGTTTTTCCTCCTCTTATGCACGAATGTGAGCTGTGATGAATGTCTGTCCAGAATTCTCGGCATGGACGCGAAAAACGCAACTGAAGATCTCCTGCACTTTGTTCCGAATGGACGCTGATCGAATGATAGCGAGGTGGATGGTGTTTATTCGATTTTTATCTTTTAACTTCCAGCTCTATGAAGAAATGCTTCTCAGATTATATATATACCTCGTTTTATTAACATCTCCCCAATCTTCCAAAAGATAGATGAGTAACACAGTTCTGGAAGTTTGTAGAAAATTACAAAGTTGGGAGGAAAACTGTATAGGCATAAATAAGTAGATATTTATGTGCCTGAAATGTACCCGAAGAGTGCTTTTTATGGTTCAAATCCAGACCGAAATTTAATAATATGCATTTTTTTAATTCGCTTTTATTAGCTTCACCTATATGTATGAATGTATCTATGAAACGGAATCTTGCAATTGAATGTTCACCCATTTCCGGTGATCGGATTCATTTTAAATTTATTATGCTACCTCAGACCCGATGACAATGTTTTATTCTATAATCAAATTAATTAGCCAACTGTTAACTAATAGTGTATTCTTATTGTAATCAACATTTTTCCATGACTTCTTTAATATGAGGATGAAAAATTGCTTGTACAAATTAGAATTAAATATCGATAGAAAGCGCTGGTTCTTCTTCATCAGATGAAATCTGTTCTAATGTTCCTAGGTAATTAGAACATGAATTTTAACTGTTTTTAACTAATTTTATGCTAAAATGTATGATTGCCTTCAATTGGAAATTCACTGTTACCCCCCCCCCCCCCCTCTTGACATCGTAATTGCTGAATCTTTGGCAAGCTGTTAGTGAGCAGTGCTGTAACAGTCATTCTTTCCTTTGCTAGAAGATCTCCTACACTGAAATGTTTGCTCCGAATGAACGCTGATCAAATGATAGCCAGGTGTGATGTATTCCATCACTTAAAACACTTTCTAAGCAAGAATACAGTATTTGACAATTATTTACGTGATAAACATGAAAGGGTGTTCAAATTATCCCGTTTTTACTCTAATTTTCGTAATGTTTAAAAAATGAATAGTGACATGAAGAAAGGATTTATCATCACAAAAAAAAAAAAAAAAAAATCGAAAGATCTCAGCCAGGAGATCTTATTCTCATACTTCGCTTTTTAATTCGAGAAATTTTTTGGTTAATTTTGAACTGTACAAAAACTTAGCACTAGCTCCGGCGAGGAAATACAGAACACAAAACCTGAATCAAGGAGCATATGAGGCAGTAAGAAGCAAAGGGATGTAAGTGGACATTTTCAAGTTTTGAGTAACACGCGTATAAAGTTCCGGTCCTAGTAGGTTTTCATTGAAAAATTTTCTAAATCATGCTGTATAACAGCACCTACCAGGGCTACTAGTACTATCTTTTGCACCAAAAGAGAGGAGAGGTTCTTGACATTAGCGTTTATGGGAGAAATTCAAATATCATTATCTAAAAAACAGCAGCGTTAAAAATATTTTTTAGTTACAAAAAATTGAGTAAATTGTGTCGATTCGAAATATATTCTTAATTTTCTATTTCAAGAAATACGGAAAAGTTATTCGTGTAATCGAAATACAATTCCTCCTATACTTAACATTGATGAAAGTTAGAGAATGATTTACTGAATCGACATGAAGTGAAGTCAAACCACAAATAATTTTACTGTGTAATTGTTGAGATGATCCTTTTTTGTTTTCTAAAGCTTTAATTTAATCCTTTTATTTTTGGAAAGGAAATAGCATGGAAATCCGAGGAGTACCCGAAGAAAGAGATGCAATCATTTTTATTTTTGATCAATATTATATTTTTATTTAATGTATAATAATTTTTTTCATTCTGAATTTTTTTTATTAATTGCCAATGAAAAATAAATGAAAAAAAATTAAATAGCTTTATGTTTTTACCCAAACGAGAAATCTGCAAAAGCTTTAACTTTTGAAAAAGAAAAAAAAAGCGATTGCATGTCCTTTCAATGATGAACAACTACCAATCAACAGATACAAAATGTATCTTTTTTCTTTAAATCCAGTGTACGTTATTGCACTACAACTGACACTTTAAAAAGTGGTGGATCCTGGCGTACAAATTAGAGGAAAAAGAAAGAATGAAAATAAAGAAAATTATCCGTACATTACTTTTTTTCATGGAATAGGATGTTGGCGGGACTTACAGATCAAATCTTCTTCGTGCATCGCCTGTGACTATTAATTAGTTAGTTATTAAACTTTTCTACAGAAAAAAAATTAGCTGAACAATTCTGAGCAAAAGTTCTTAGTGAGGATTAACTAATAATGAACAGCATTATTCCTTATCAAAATGGCATATGAAAGATGTCAATGAGAAATAATAAATAGTGCAATTAAATTTAATGAGTTTCATGGAAGGGAAATAATCATGTGCGTAGTTAAATTTACATGAAAGGTTGTTGGTGATATTTTTCAGTGAATAATAACAACCTACACACCACGTTAAACTGAGGCTGATTAAAACCGCAATTAATTTTGCACAAAAAGTGTAATCTGTAATGAGAAATAAGTCGAAATAATTTGAAATTAACTTGGAAAATTCAGCTAGCAGCGTGGGTAAATTATTGAGCAATATTTTAATTATAATCATTGGTTCCCAGCTTACGGCCCGCGACGTTGACCCGTGTGGCCCGCAGTTTTGTTCAGCGTCACAAATCGAAAAACAGGATTATCCGGGTCACAAATTTGGAGCCAAACATTCAGAAGCTGGGTTCTGTAAAGCAGATGAAGACTTCGTATTCATAGAAAAAACATCAAGTAATGATAAAATTTACTCGCAGTTTGTATTTGTTTTTCTCCCGTGCTTTCCCATGTTATTCAGAAAATATGAATAATGGGGTCGTTTCCGAAATTTTAAAAGTATTTTTTTTTCTGAAAGAGCATGCTTAAAAACATAAGATATGACCATTTTTTAAACAATTTGGCAAAATTTAATATTTCTAAAAATTATTTTAATCGATGCGCTTTTATATTTTATGCTTCTGTATATGACATCACAAATGATGAAGTGCCATAAACGCAGAGCGTAATATTTAATTTGCTTGTTTACTCACATGTATTCGCAACGATATCGTTGACAGAAAGCGTAGAGCGCAATATTTAATTCGCTTCTTGATTATCATAGCGTGGAAACGCGGTAGACAGCAAGCCTAAACATTCAGGACTACTGAAATAACACTTTCTGGAATAAAATTTGTATTACCAGCTATATTGTTACAATTTAACTGTACCATGTGATTTCATTATAAGATTTGTAGGACCATAAGTGATGTTTGTTGGTCATTAAAAAGAAATAATAGTATTAAAATAATTGAGACCGGTCCAATGTGCCCTATCTCCCCCTAACGCCTGTTTAATTCAGTATGTCACTCCTCTTTCCTAAGCACCCATATGATTTCTCTTCTTTTGTTAGATTAATCCAAATATTATGAGCATCCACGATTTAACAGTTCCCTTTCCGAACTAAATCAAGGGCTATAGCATAGGATTTTATTTTTTTAAATGTTGAAATGAAATTCAATTTTTTTATTTACTTAAACGAATATTATTTAGTAATTACTTGAGTTATTTAAGACGTTTTTAAGTTTTTGCCAGTTTCTGCCACTGGCACGGCAGCCAACTCCGATAAGAACCACTGAGTTATATAAAAGAAGTATTTTGAATATCGCTATTAAATATCGGTAAAAAAGTTTTTCGTTGATAGGCAATACACAATCCATATAAATAAAGCGAAGAATATTTTTATGTATTTATGTTCCGTATGCAAATCTTCAGTTTACGTCGGATCTGGACCAAATTTGAGAGAGAAGTACTTTTGAAGCATTAAAATTTTATTTGAGACTTAAAAATGGCATGAAATGGTAGGCTCTTTTTGTGGTAGAGAGATATTTTTTGCGAATAAAAAAAGTCCAACTTCTTGTCAGAGTCAAGATTACATGTGGAATTCAAACACCCTGTCGTTTGTAATCTGACGAAACGAGCTATTAACCTTACAAATTGAATTAAAGTTGAAAAATGCCGTAAAGTCTCTAAATATGAAATATTTCTGTCAAAGTTTCGACGAGCAGATTGTTTTACGCTGCATACACATTTAGAACTGAGGAGTAATCAATTATATAGCATTGTAATTTGAAAAGAAGAAAGAATAGCGTTTTCAATAAATAAATAAAAATGAAACAGTGTTTCAAAACCTGGAAGCCATCCTTAATTGCAGAAGCTTTAATTTAGAATCAAATTCACTTTTCTTTTCATCTATGTTTTTCTGTTTTTTTTTTTTTTTTTGTGTGTGTGTGTGTGTGTGTGTGTGTGTGTGGCGTGAAAGGAAATTTTTGAGAAATAATAAAAATCGCTTCCTGTTATGTGTTATTGAAAACCCACTTAATGCAAGATAAATGCAGCTTGGAAAAACATTCTGAAATCAGTTAGCGAAAACTCACATAGAAGCGAACGAATAACCCTTAAGTGTAAGAAATTAATTTTGGAAGTGCCACAAACTCACTAAATATGAAAAAAAGTTGCACAGACGGAAAATTTCTTATGTTTCACTCCAAATTCTGACGAGCGCTACACACTCAAAGGATGATTGATTTCATTTGTGACTAAATGCATTGTTAAAGTCTTGGAATCACTGAAGTAATTAATGACTAGATTCATCAAAATTAATGAAGGATCACGGAGAATATAATCGTTGAACTCTAAGTAATTAATGAATTCACAAAAATAATTAATGAGTGAAAAATAAGCTTCTATTTTTATACATAGGGGCATGTCTGTGCTAATCATGGTTGCGTGAAATTATTTAACAAAAGATCTTCGTACAACACCTCAGGGCAAAACTGTTCCATTAGGGAACCGGAACGACTGAGTAACGATTTGAGTAACGAATATTTTTACTAAAATGATTGATTTTATTCATGGCTACTGCAAAAACGCATTGCCAAATTATTAAAATTTTAATATTTGGAATACGATCTTCTATTGAAAGGCTACTGTTTTACAACTGTAATTTTTCAGAAATTTCTTCATGGTTGAGTAGTGACTACACATTCGCATGAAAAAATATTTATCTAACAGTCTCTGACCGTTTTGTAGATTATTATGCAGATCTCGTGACCCGAAAATATTGTTTTAAGAGATGACAAGAATTTCATTCAGAACTTAATGAATCTACGTTTTCCATGCACCAACACCATTTGTGTAACTTTAGCTAATCTCTTATTTTTTAAATTAAATTGGACAAAAAATTTCTCAAATAATCTTTTTAACTGTTAAAATTACATATATGAAAACAAAAAAAAAAACTTTTTAATTTAAAAATTATATAAAGTATTATTATATAAACGTTATTCTTTACCGTCTAAAAGTGTCTAAAATTGTCCAAAAGTGTCGTAAAACATGCATAAATGTAGGAAAATTTGGTTATAATTATCAAAAAATTAAATAAACTCATGCATAAAATTTGAAAATTTTAATCCAGAATTCAACTTTAATGTAACTATAGATTAAAATCAGCTGCATAAATAAGTTGAATGTTCACCATTGAAATTTTCAATGTAAAACAATACTATTTATACATTTTATTCTGTTTTCGACGTTTTCTCAAAAAATACAATTTCTCTAAAAATATAGTTTTGGATACTTTTGGAAAGTTTTGGACAGGGCAGTAAAAACCATGGTTTTTACCGTAGTGTCCAAATCCTAGCCAACTCTTGACGTGTGTGCGTGGCGTATGATAGTATATAACGAAATTAAAAGTTGTGGTCAAATATTTTTGGTTTCGGTAAAACGCAAATATCAAAATTAGATTTTTAAATATATGGTGTGTGACGTAGGGACGGGGGTGGCACCAATTGTTCGTGCCAAGTGTCCTCAAAAGTTCTAGTCCAGTCCTGATCAATAGCACAAACACCAGCTTACTTCCAGCCAGGATTACTTACACTTTCTATGTTTATTGTAATTTAAATGTTTCACATCATATCATCAGCGTTCACAACGTTACATTTGCAGCTATTTGTTAAGTGTACATATATATCTGTTACAGGTTGCAATATCGTAACTTCGATCCATTCAAGACCTTTGACACTGGATCCGACAGTGTTGTCGACAAATCCCTTCCGTCTACGCCACTTGGATCTGACGGACTGCCAAAGATTGGACGACAACAGCCTTGAAAAGATAGTCAGGTATTTGTAGTAACAAATGAAAATTTGAGATTTGTCGTCGAACCTGTTGTATCTCGAACCGGCATATCACAAATACCTTACAATGACGAAATTTTTGAATTTCCCTGCGTTTGTGGTATAAGTTTCTTATGTCTATCTCGAATGAAATTTTCTCGAAAACCTCTATATCTCGAATTTCAACTGTTTTTTCACATTTGATCCCCTGCGATCTTTATCAACAATATGACTTGAGAGCAAAATACATTTTTTCTATTATCAGCAGCCATATATTCTTTCAAATCTTGTGAGACATGTGGACTGGGGGGGGGGGGGGGAACTATGAGTACAATCAGCATTTTTTTCAGTGATTCCATTCACTCAGAAACTTTCGACATTAGGAGACAAAAAAAAAGAAAAGAAAAAAAATCAATTACTATTGAAAAGTTTTTACAGTATGAACTTGTTTGGATTACGTAACACCTGACAATGATCCACCACTCTTAGAGTTATCATGAAGCACAACTCTAGATTTCTCTGAAGTAACAATTTTTGCTGATTGAAGAATATTTTAAAATCTCTTAGAAACTTATTTAAAAATTGATAAAAATTCTGATTTTCTCATCTTTTGATACAAAGGAAATGTGTTCGATGTTTCTTCTTTTTAAAGAGATGACACAGAAGATATTGATGGATATTTTGTAAGTTGTTCTGCAATAAAGAAAAACGAGCTGATGTGTGCATCACATGACTTCCTTTTCCGCCAATTTAGTGATAAGAGTGCGTTGGAGTAAGCAAAGAAACTTTTTAAACATTTTTTCCCCAAGTTTGTTGCGAACTGAAGCAAAAAAACGTTTTATACAGATTAATTTTCCCAATGTTTGACGTTTTAATGTGATTCAATGGTTAACTGTTTAAATATCGCCAATAATGGCCAGAATGAAACCATATTTAAAAAAAAAAAAAAAAAAAAAACGCCAAATTTGTCGCAAGTGGGCCGCAGAAATTGGCGACCAAAATCTTGGCGATATGTCGCCAAGTGTTTGCCAAATTATAAAACCACTTAAGTTTACATTGAAATTAACAATGATTTCCCCCCAAAAAGGTGTAAAAGACCCCCTTTGGAACATCGGAATGCTACCAAAAAAAGGGGGAGGTGCACAACTAAACCCCACCAGGAGTCTACGTAACAAATTTCAACTTTCTAGGACATAATGTTTTTGAGTTATGCGAGACACGTACGCACATACATACGTACATACAGACGTCACGAGATAACTCGTTGTAATTAATTGGGGGATCGTCAAAATGAATATTTCGGGTTTTTATACGTTCTTAAGCATAGATCCACGTGTGGTCGGGTTGAAAAAAAAAATCAATATTCATTCGAGAGCGAGAAAAATGGAAATTAACGCCGATTTTTGGGTGAAAATTTTTTCGCGAATACAATACTCCCTTTACTTCGTAAAAGGAATTAAAATGTTGAGATAACTCTTAATTGAATTAAGAAATGGAGTAAATTTTTACAATAAATGCAGTCCTCACAAGCATGATTTTCATTTCACATTTTATAATCGACGAAAGCTATGTGTCGATTCACTTTCAAAGAGCAAGAAGAATGATGTGTACAATGCTTGTATAATGTGTGTACAACAGTATTCTTTGCATTATAAACATAATGTACACAATTGCTTGTACTCGTACCAAGTACGAAAATTACGTACTTCTTACCGAAAACATTTTTTTTTTTCAATTTTCCCTCAAAGTAGTCATAATAAAGGCAGTGAGTATGAATCAGGTCATTTAGGTAACAACGAAGCCATTGTAAAACTAAATGAAACCTCTGAATTAATAAAGATTTTGCCACTATAGTTAAAAATGACCAGGTTTGTTGCCTGGTAGTACAAGCAGTGTTTTGGATTCCTTTCATAATGCAAGCAACACAGTTTTGTAGGTCATATTGCACATCACTCTTCTAATGCTTTGAAAGTGAATTGACACATAGCTTTATTCGATTATAAAATGTTAAATGAAAGGGAATCTTATGCACACGCATTTAAAATAAAAAAAAAAAAAAATTTGAATTTTGACATCTTGAATTCAAATTATGTTTTTCGCAGTCACGAGTGTGTGTGTGTGTTGTGTGTGGGGGGGGGGGGAGTATGTGCGTTTGTGTGTAGGCATATGTGTTTGTGTGCAGGCATATGTGTGTATGTGTGTAGGTGTGTGTACGTATGCGTGTGTGTGTGTAGTATATGGATGCAACCTGGAGACGGTTTTCGCTATAGGAGCAGCACCATGAGGATCCGGTCGACGGTGATACTGCAGAGGGTGGCGATGGCGATGGGAAAATTAAAATCAGCGTAACGCCGAAAACAGTCAAGTGAGAACAATAAGCAATCGTGATTGCTCAAAAAAAAAAAAAAAAAAAAGACTATATTCGTTAACAACTTACAAAATTTCCTTTAATAACTTCTGTTTGATCTCTGTAAAAGATGACAGATGGAACACATATCCTTCGTATCAGGAGATGAGAAAATCAGAATTTCTATCAATAAGTTTCAAAGAGATTTTAAAATATACTTCAATCAGCAAAAATAATCTTCTTCAGAGAAATCTAGAATTGCGTGCATGAGTATTGAAAGAATGGAGGAAATATGCCGGATGTTACGTAATCCAAACAAGTTATGCTATAAAAACTTGTCAATAGTAGGTTTTTTTTTTTTAGCTTTTAATATCGAAAAAAAATTCAAAATAATGCAATTAGAAGTATTTTTTTACACTATTCTTCAAATTATTATTCTTAATATGTAGTACAATGCTGGTAAAAAAAAAAAATGCATCACCCTCGCATTTTCACAACAATGGGATTATGTGAGAAGTTTTAGTCGATCGATTAACGATAAATGTATGTGATATTTTGCAAAACTTATGAAATAAACATTTAACAGCAGGAATCCGATAATTGTTTACGTAGATCGGGGCTGTTTCTGAGCCAAGGCAAACTGCTGGCCCCATGCTCATTTTTCCATTTCTGAATCTGCGTGTGAGTTTAGAGGAAAAAAAAATTACTTAACCCCATGTCAATTTAAGTCTAATGGCAGGATAAAGGTTTTTAAATTGTTATTTACCAGTTTTGCCCTATGGCACAGAGCAGAATCATCCTTGAAAATGATTTTTGGAACTGAAGTAAAGTGATTCCGGATAGTAGAAAGCAATTTCACCTCCAAAATGCCAATATACAACTGAGCGTTTACTGTTCCTTGCACAAAGTGAAGCCCACCAACTCCTTGATCAGAAATACATCCCCAAATCTTCTGGGATACGGGATGCTTGACTGTGCGTTGAATGCAGTCGGGACGAGATTCCTCTCCTTTACGGGGCGGGTGATGCATTTTTTTTTTACCACCACTGTATACCTTCAACCAAAAGTTTTTCTTCTTTTTTTGTTAAATCTGAAACGAAGGTTTTTGCTCAATACTTTTCCAAAGTGAACAACGTTTTAGCGATTAACTATTGATACAAATCAATTTTTATCTTTGATAGTCCAGTAATAATTGTCCTGAAAAGTGTCTCTGCTTTTTTAAGGTTTTAAGCTTAAAAGGGTTTTAAAGTAACAGTAAACTTGTATTTTCTGCGAAGCAAACTTTACTTTTTTATTTCAAAACAACAAAAAACACCTTTATAATTTTTTCAACATAAAAAGAGAATAATTTAAATATGCTACAGAAAAAAAATTGATGCAGATCATAGTTGGTGCTCTGCAGATATGACTTATATTTAACTAGCTGCGTTGCCCGGCTTTGCCCGGTCTACTTTGAAAATAAAAATTGTGTCAAGTGACGTATATTCAACAATCAGGTTTAAATAAAAGAAAAAGAAAAAAACATCATGCAAAATTTTCCCTTCAAATAATGATGACAGATATTAAAATACTTTTAAGAAATTTAAATGAGAAAGATGGATTTAAAAAGCGTAACCATGGAAACACAAAGTAAAATAAGTTTAAGAATTGAAAATGAGAAAGATAGAAATAAACAATGGATTCAAAAAGCGTTACCGTGGAAACGGAAAATAAAATGGTTAAAAACTTGTACAGAGATCAGATTTTTAAACTTCAATTAATTCGCTTGTAACTTTTTTTCTGATGGAGATCGAGGGTTAAACTTGCGACCATAGGTCGAGTTAGATCTGGAGTAAAAAAAAGCCGCTCTTTTCAGTTTTGTGAAAAAGAAAACTGTGGGACAATCCCTTCACTTTTTATTGATTGATTTAATGAAGAAAATAGTGCCTAAATTTCAGCTAAGCCTAAACAAATTCGATCTAAAAACGCAAATAACTCACTCGACGTTAAATCCCGGTTATCACAAATTTGCCATTTCAACTGCGCTTGCGCACGGACTTAGCTTTTTGGGTTTTCTGTTTTAAGATTTCGTGTTGCTTGTGTATATTTTTTGGGCTTTCTGTTTTAAGATTTCGTGTTGCTTGTGTATATTTAGGCTGAGCGAGAGTCCCACCAAATTAATGAATGCGATTAGAACATTTTCACGGCGATTTCGTGATATATTATATGAAACTACGGATATGACTAACTGATAATCTTAAGAGAAAAATGACACTTGAATATTTATTGGTTTGGAAATATTTATTTAACATAAATGTAAAACACGTTGTGTACTTCAAAAATGATTGGAATACTAGTACAGAAATTCGTCTTTTGCGGATATTTTACGTTAGGCGTAAACAACTTAGTATTATACATTTTTATTTAGGTTTAGGGTACGGCTTTGTATTAGAAGTGATGCTGCAATTCTAGTACACTCTTCTGAGGTTAAAAATTTGGTCCTGAAAAGCGACAGAAAAATCAGACACCGAATCCATTAATAATTAAGAAGCAAAATTCAATCTTTACCGAGGTCTAAAAACTAAATCAAAGAAAATTTTGTGATTTCTAATTTTAATCTGTTGCTATCTCATATTTAAAACCAAATTTAAAATGTTTGTTATTAATTTTAGCAAGATTTTTGAAATCAGCTAAGTCCGCGCGCAAGCGCAGTTGAAAGGGCAAATTTGTGATAACCGGGATTTAACGTCGAGTAAATAACTCCCGTCGTAGTTAAGTTAGATCATTGAAACAAATTGAGTGGAACACGGAAAGTTCTACTCTTTCCAACGATATATAATATTAATATGTGTAATAAATTTTCACCCCCATAATCGGGAATTTATGAGAAAATTGGGCCTAAATTTGAGTAAAAAAAGAACTATTCATCGAATTATTTTCGAGCTAGTTCATCAAATTATTTTCCAACTAGTCTGCAAACCTTTTCAGGACTTAAAGGAACGATCTGTGAAAATTTCACCGAAATCGGCCGGATAGTTCTCGAGTTTTGCGAGTTCAAACACACAGACACTTTTTGGAGACTTCATTTTATACTATGTAGAGATCTGCAAATTAAATAGCGAAAAAACTGATTTTAGTTCAGGAGTGGCAACACCTTTCTATTTACAGAATACTTTCTGTTCGAACTGAAAGAGAAAAATATTAGCTTGAAATTGATATCAAATACAGCTTAATTGGTTGAAATATTAACGAAATTAGAGAGATTTTTCTAAATTCATGCCTAAACAGTGACTCCGAAATAATGGACGAAATAGGAGACATGACGGCACATGGCATAGGCGATTTGACGTGAAATGACCCACCTACGTATTATTACAGTGACAAATATTATACCATTTCAAAGAACTATTTCTGTATGTTTTAATAATAAAAATGTAATCGAATTTTCTTGTCTCACTGTACACACTCTTTCCCTACCATTAAACTTTTTCTGAACATATAATATTTAAATGCTAATATTGCAACTGAATAAAATAAGATCTCATGGCTAACGATTGATACAGCTGTTTCATTTTGCTTAGGTATTGTTCCCAACTGACACATTTGTACCTGAGACGTTGTACACTGATCACAGACGTTGGCCTGAAGAGTGTGGCAAGTTACTGCATTGCTTTGCGTGAGCTAAGCGTCAGTGACTGTATACTGCTCACAGACTTTGGCCTCTACGAATTGGCCAAGCTCGGTGCGAACATGAGGTACCTCAGTGTTGCCAAGTGCGACAGGATATCTGACGCGGGCGTCAAACAGATTGCGAGGCACTGTTACAAATTGAGGTAAGTAGTTTTAAAGTGACTTATTAATTTGTTTTGTGCTAAATGGGTGAGGAAAAATAAGATGTCTTTTTCTTTTAAAACAATTTGTCTTTTAAACTGGTATGCGAAAGGGAAAAAAAGGTTTGATTGTGTGTCTGTGAATGTGCCTAATTTTGCTTTAAAATGCTTCGTACGATGTCCTTGCCGCATACACTGGCTCAAAATCGCATCTTCTAGTCTTAAAAAACGTAGCACTGTTTGTCTTTCATGACTTGTTGATTAATTAATGCACGTTTTTAACTCACCTTTATTCATATCATATGTTTTGAAAGTGAAAGTGTTTTACATGTAAATGTCTTTGGGCTGGCCCGTCATTCGGGGGGGGGGGGGGGGGGGTTAATTGAACCCCCTCCCCCTCAGCTTGGAGAAATGAATGTAATGGGCGTGGTTTTGGTTGTTTTTCGGCATAGTTTGCATTAAGTATACATCTTTTGACTCCTCTTGGAAGACGTCGAAATGAAGGGCTTGTCCTTAAGCAAAAATCATGAGAATTCGATGAAATTTTAACAGTACTAGTGACTATGCATAGAAATAAATCGAATGGTGCTTAAGCCTTATCAAACATCCAATCTCATTTTCAGTTCATATTTCACCCCTCATGGGGGGGGGGGGGGTCGCGAGATGTAGAAGAAAAGTTAAAAGAAAATTATTATTTTTTTTTTAATTAAAAAAAAAAATAGTACTCATTAAGCTTTTAATACACATGCAAGTTGGTTTTTGTGTTCTATTAGTTAGTTGGATAAATGAGCTTGGTTGGAATTAACCAATTTTTTTAATGTCTGGAATGAGCTTTTTAACACACAAAACAATGTCCTTTTCCAGTGTCAAACGTTTTCTTGATTTTGTTTTACTAGTAGTTACTTGTATTTCTAAAGATAAAACTTATTGTGTAGTTTTCAGTTATTGTTTTAGGGGGTATGGACAGAGTTAAAATTTTGGGGATCGCCAAAATACTTAGTCTAGGGGTTCGCAATGTCTAAAAGTTTAAGAACCCCTGCTGTAGAGAATCTGCTTACAAGAGAGACGATCAGTTTCGCATCCTAATTCCCTTGGGGCGTAGTTGGAGCTTTTAGTGCTGCTACCTATTGGTAGAAATTGAAACAAAATACCTGAGGTAGAAATCTACACATTTCACTCTCTTCTCGCCATTTGAAGGGGTAGAATCCAGAGGCAAGGGCGACCACATAGGCGGATTTAGGACTGAGTTCCTGGGGGGGGGGGGGCAGGATTTTTTTTTTGGAGCAACATTTTTAATTCTCTCCCCCCCCCCCCCCCATGTTTAGTCTGTTTTCTGTGATGCGTAAAGCCATTCTTAACTTTTTTATGTGTCGTTTTCATTAGTGTGTAAGCATGCTGTCCTTTTTAAATTGACATTAAAAGAGAGGGGGCTGGTATTAAGAGAGTAACGCAGTGCTCCCTTTTAAGTGGGATATAGAATATCTCCAGTTTTAGGGGGTCCGAGGGTTACACCCCCGGAGGAAATTATCTAAAATTTGATATAAAATTCTGCATTTTGAAGTCTTATAAGAGTTAATTGGAAATAATAGGCAAATAATTTTTTTTTAAGTTTTACGCTTTAAAAGTGCTTTGTGATGCAAGTTAATACTTTAAAAAGAAATGGTGCACACCGATTTAGAGAATAGGTATCAAGAGAGTAACATACTACCCATTTGAACAATTCTTAATTTATACACTTGATAAGAAATAAAAATTGAAGCACACTTTGCTTAGGAGTTTCAAAGACTTGTCTAATTATTTTTCAAGGTTTTCGTTGGTTAGATTGGGTTTTTGGTTCAAGAGCCCTTGTAGGCTATCTACGCCCAATTTCTTTTCAGGGATTTTAGAACCTATTAATAACTTGCACTTTCTAGTCTCTGAAATTGAGTAGTAGATTATACACTTGTACAGTATTGTTCAGACTTTGTAAGAAACGGTTATTTTAAGTTTAAAAGAAAAAATAAACTTGAATTTTCCTATTCAAAAAAGAAAAAAAATCATGATTTTTTTTGTTAAGATTTTGGAAGATAAGTTGTTACTATATAAACTCCTCCCCAAAACTGGGGGGCATTGTCCCCTCCCCCCCCCCTATAAATCCACCCATGCTCTTCTGAACTATTCAAAAACAAAAAAAATAATGATTTTTTTTTTTTAATTTTTGGAAGATGTGTGTCACTACATAAAGTCCTTCCAAAACTGGGGGGGCATTGCCCCCCTCTGACCCCCCATAAATCCGCCCATGGGCGACCATACAGGGGGGCAAGGAGGGGCTCAAGCCCCCCTTTAGAAATTAGAACTTTATTGCTTTTAGTACTTTTTTCTTAGCAAAAATGAAAAAAAAAATTTCTTCTCCAGCCATTAATGAATGAGTTATTGAAAAAATCAAATTTTAATAACTGTAATCTGTATTGAACTCAGTTTCTATGAGGAAAATATCCTGCTAAACCACGGGGAAGATATCTGAGCCCCCCCCTTAAAATTTTGCATATGGGCGCCCATGTCCAGAGGGGCCTATGACCTCCTTTGCCTAAAAAATAAAGAGTACAAGTTTGTGTTTGTATTTCCTTTTTTTTTTTCAATTAATGCCTTTATTTTTTCTTTTTTAGTATTTTATTTTGACTTACGGCCTGTCTTTTTTAGGAGCTGTCCATGAATAATATCACACTTTTTTTCCATCATATTTGACTCCCTTGACTGCTTCATCACAAATTGTCTCATTTCACCCCTTACCCCTTCTTCCCTTCTCCTCCTCTTGTCACAAGACACGTCACATTGCATCAGCATGGGTCATTCCATGTCAAGTGATCCAAAATTTGAGAAATTTTTTCACTCACTTTTTTGTATTTCTTTGAAATTTGGCCCTTTAAGGTCATCAAAAGTCCAAATTTTTAGATTTTTATCTCTTCTGTTTTTTTTTATTTATAAGACTTGGATTTTTAGAAAAACCCTGTTTTTTTCATGGCTGTTTGAACATAAAATGGACAGTAACTCAGCACCAAATATAGATAGAAAGATTTGGTAAAAAGCATTTTAAAGTACATTTGTTGCTGTTTAATATGACTAATTTTATAAAAAAATCTTTTTTTAAATTTAAATTTAAATTTAAAATTTAAATTTTTCAGAAAACATATTTTAAACTAAAAAAAAATCTCAAACAATTTTGTGTGTTTTATTTTCATTTGTGCAAAACTTCAAGTTGGGATCTCAATGGGATCATACTTTTATGAATTTTTGAATAAAATTTGACTTAAGAAATAATAATATTTTTCATATTCTATTTAGTTAAATATGAGATTCTCTTATTGGTGATAGTCAAATGAGTAGTAAGTAAACATGACTATGCTTGAAATGAACTGGCATGAGCTTGTAGATTGGTAAGCTCCCCTCCCCCCGGCACTACCACTTTTAATCTTTTTTTCTTCTTTTTAAGTTTTCGAAATGTAAAAAAATAAAATTAAACAAAACAAAACAAAACAGATAACAATTTAACAGTAAACTTATTAAAAGGTGGTTAATGTTATTCTTTAAAACAAGACGAAGTGTATCCCGCCCCCCTCCTTACCACCCTCCCAAACATGCGATTAACATTATACTAGTATCACGCCTCGATTGAATTGAGAATTATTTTTACTCCGTATGTTTTCTTCTTTTCTCAGACCAAGTCTTTCTTTTTAAATCATAACTTCACATGTGATTAACACTAAACACTATACTAGTATCGCGCCTTACTTGGGGATTGAATTGAGAATTATTTTTAACCCATATGTTTTAATTTTTTTCAGCCGAAGTGTTTCTTTTTAGATCATAACTTCACAAAGTGTACTTGATTAATTCAATGTCTGATAAGGAAAGTTATGATTCATTTCATCCCCCACCCCAGCACCTTCCGTCAATTTCGGAAGGAGGAAAATAGTTTGCCCCAAGATCATAGCAAAACAGTGCTTTCCCCCTGTTGTTTTAATGTTTTTCCATTTTTTTCATAATTTCACACAAAACTACAAATAAATCAAAGTATCAGATCATATGTCTGTCCACACATAACTTTCTTTCTACAACATCTGGAATGTAGCTGTTTTTTTTCTTTTCTTTATTGCTTGCTTTCTTTTTAATTTCTGTTGTAAAGGAGAGTAATGCAACGAGATCTAACCATACATATATCAAAAGAGTTATAATCAAACTAACTTTGCTCTTTTGAGCATAACCTTCCATGTTGTTAAGCTTCATTCCAGATTGCTCTCCCCCCTCACCCTACCATCCCACTTTCTGAAAAAAAAAAAAAAAAAGAAAAACTGCAAATGAGTATGGTTCTATCCAGTGATGTTCCCATCAATTTTTCTCAGGCTATTCTCTCAGTAATCCATTATGCACAACATGTGTATGCATCATATACATAATATGCCTTTAAAATGTTTGAGAGTACACGGCGTATATGGAGTATACCCTCGGTTCTATTTGTCTGTTAAAGTTTTCCCGACTTTTCGTGTTTGTGATTCCCCCCCCCCTCTCTTTTTAAGCCTCAGCCACTACTTATGTTTAGCAGCTTTTGTTATGCTTATTACTCTTACGTACCAGCTTTTTTTTTTTTTCCTTTTTAATTTTAAAAACATGTTTTCGAAAAAAAGATTAAAAGTCATGGTGCAGGAGGGGGGGGGGCTTACCAACATAGATCTTTAAAAGGGATAGATAGGCCTTTCCCTCCTACAACGCAGCGTATTTCGCCCGGAGAAAGTGGGGTCATCATGATTCTTCCGAGAATCACGCGATCAAGGGACATCGTGTCTCCCTCTTCTCGGTCAGCAGTGATATAACGATATAACAATGCGAAGCGTCGTTAAAAGTCCAGGATTGTCTGAAGATTTTCATTATACTTATGTGAGAAATCTCTATATGTGTGAATGTAGATGCCGAGCATTATATTAAATCACTAAAAACAAACGATGGAAAATTAGTTATAGTATGTCCGCGAAAAACTGGAATTTTAGGTTTTTCTAATTTCTATGAAAAGTGTGCTGGGAACATATGAAAAGTATATAGGTGCCCGAATTCCAGTTCTAAACTGCGTAATGACTTATAAGCTTACTCAGGATCACCTTGAAACTTTTTTCAGTGCAATCAGGTTATGAGGAGATTCAACAATAATCGTCGGACAATTGCGAAAATTTGCGTCGAAGTGCGAAAAAAAGATTATTCATTCATACGGAAATTTAAAGAGTCCAGTTCTTCAAAGTGCCTGATTTTGACAACCTTCAGATGCTAGAATTAAATTTGAAGCGTAACAAAAATGCTTTGAAAGAAAGCCTTTTCTTCCGATTCCTTTGACGACGATTTAGAAAATTCGGAAATCATCTCAATTAACATGACGCAGTTAATTAATGATGTTTCTGACTACGCTGGATTTTTTGTCCGGCAAGTGCACTCTGTTGTGAACTGCGACGACTGCAACGCAGTCTTAACTACAACAAATCAAAAAATAGACCTAATAAAATTTAAGAATTTTGAGACACATTCATGTATGATAACTTATTGCAAGATTGCAGACATTGAAATATGTACATTTGTGAAGAACAACTGAGTGAGAGTGTGAAAAAGTTTTGGGAGTAAAACACAAAAATATAATGTTACTCATGAGACCACAAGAGTTATGAGAAAAATTTCGAATTCAGTTTTTCTAAGTTTAAATAAGCATATGTTGGAAACAGAAGCAGCAGATTTTTTCGTTAAAAAGTTTATAAAATTAATCGTTACTAAATATTTAAGCGTCAGAATGTATCGCGCAGTCAATTCAAACAATGAAAATAATTCACAAAGACCAATAAGTAGGAAAGTAACAAAATTAATATTGTTAAGGGACAATAATCACTAGTTTTCTTCACCCTCGAGTTTAAATTGTCAAAATTATCATATTCTGTGGACGAAAAAAAAGAAAAATTGGGGAGGCATTTATAATTTCAAATGAATTTATTTTCTGAGTACTTAAAAAAAAAAGAAAACACTGAAGTTGTTTAAAAATTAGGAACAAACCAACGTTATTGGTTTGGCTAATATAGTGTTGGTGCGAAACGCATACGAATATTAGAATATTATTTAATTGAGTTGATATTCGATACTATTTACATTTGTATTTCTAATTGGTTTATGGTTTTAGATAGGGTTTTATGTTAAATTGTTGCACTGGCTTCAAAAGTTGTGGGAAAAAGTACGCATTGAAACTACTTATTTGTATTTCAAAAATTTGATTGAAATAAAAGAAAATTTATAAGGTCAATTTTTGTTTAAGATTTTTGAAGACGTCTATTTCTACTCAGTATTTAAAGCACTTGAAAAACTGCTTAAATAGCTTGTACGCCTGCTTCAAAAGTTATGATGGGAAAATATCTAATGAACCATTCCATGAAAAAGCTGTCATTTTGTCCCGCATTTCATTAAAAAGTAATAACTTAAAAGGGTAACAAAGAACATTTTTTGCAAAAGTACAACAAATACATTTGCGATATGTTAATGGAAAAAAAAATAGTTACCTTTTTTAATTATTACTTTTAGTGAATAAGCATTCAACCCATGGGTTAAATGCTTTAATTTCCCTTAATTGTGCAAATGATCGCGGCGCAAAGTAATTCTCTTCGAGAAGGGAAACAGTTTCTTGTGAGGGGTGTCCCTTGATCACGTGATGTCCAACCGGGGATGTTGACGCGCGCTCTGAGGAGAAAAGTGGGGAGAAGGCACATCTATTCTATTTTAAGATCTATGCTTACCAATCTGCAAGTTCATGTCAGCTCATTTCAAGCATAGTCATGCTTACTTACTACTCGTCAAATATCATTATTTCTTTTAGAAAATTTTATTCAAAAATTCATAAAAATATGATCCTATTGAGATCCCAATTTGAAATTTTGCACAAATAAAGAGAAAATGCATGAACATTTTTAAGAATTTTTTTAAAGAAATTCATTATATGTCTTTTGAGAAATTTAAATTTTAGACTTAAATTTAAATTTTTAAAAATGAAGTTCTTTTTAAAATTAGTCATATTGTATATCACATTAAATACCAATTAATGTACTTTAAAATGCGTTTTACCAAATCTTTCTATCTATATTTGGTGCTGAGTTATTGTCCATTTTATGTTCAAGCATCCAAGAAAAAAAGAAGGTTTTTCTAGAAATCGAAGTCTTATAGATAAAAAAATAAAAGAGATAAAAATCTAAAAATTTCGACTTTGGATGACCTTGAATGGTACAATCGATGATCCAAAATTTCAAAGAAATACAAAAATGTGATGAAAAAACTTTAGATCACTTGACATGGAATGACCCATACTGCTTCAGAAAAAAATGCGCAACATCGCACTTTTTGTTAGCCTCTTCCAGTGCCAGATCTCCACTTTTTTCCTAACTGGGGCAAAAACTTTTGACTTCTACCCTTACCCATCTTCTTTAAAGTTTTTAAGTCGAGTTCAAAAATAAATAAACAAACAAACAAATTAGCTGAAATTGCTGCCCGGAGGTAAGCGATAGCATGCTCTCCGTAGATCCGGCCTTGCTCCTCCCTCCTCTCTCTTATAAAAAAAAACTGTCCCAATTTCGTAACACTCTCTCCTCTTTCAAAGCCTGACATCATTTTTGGACGACCCCTTAGTTTTATTTATTTTTTTCTTTCTTAGTACTGGTGTCAGGTATTATTATTTTTTGAATCATGTTGAACTACAGCACATTCCAGAGCTACCATTACCGTCGCTTGACCCTGAACGGAAGAGAGTGTCTCCTACTGTTTGTACTAGTATCTCCTAACTTTTAATTTTTGCCACTTACACGGTTTTGCTTCTAAGTGCTTCAAAAAATTTTCCGCAAGTAATCTTCAAGTGCAAAACTTTTATTTTTCAGAAAACGCTTTCAACACTTTTTGTAGAGTGGGCGGGGGGGGGATAATTCTGCCCTGAGCATGTAAGCGGCAGTATCTGCAGATATGAGGTTTCGAGATGTTTGAAGAAACGCGTTTTGGATTTAGTACTAACAATAGGGAAGTGTTGGGACTAGACTTTGTTTCGTGCTTATTTTTCAGCGGAAACCAAATAATCAAGCTTGTACAATAAAACTATAACGTACCATAAATGACGAAAATGCAAAAAAAAAAAAAAAAAACTACTGCCTTTTACTTGCTCACGGCAGTATTGTACTGAGTCAGGGGGGAAATGGTGAGTTGAGTCAAAACATTTAATTCTTAAAGGTTTTAGACAGCTTGATCTGGGTTAACTTCTGTGACTTTTTATCCTGAGTCGATTATCTGTGCGTGACATACCAGAGGGATGTAAGGGGTTTTCTAAGCACACCATTTGTTTTAGGTGCTACAAACTTTCTATGTTTGATTTTCGTTGACAAAAAGTTCGATTTTCCATGAAGCATATACATATACTGATGGAAAGTAATCTAAAAGGGGACAATGAAATGTCCCTTCAGTAAATCCTTTCTTGCATATGCATATCAATTATCTGTAAATAAAATTGATTTCTCAGTTTTACATATATATATATATATATATATATATATATATATATATATATATATATATATATATATATATATATATATATGTATATATATATATATATCGAATGATCGAGTAACACTCCTGACGTCACCAACGATGAAACTCGCACCACGGCAGGATAATTTGGTAATATTTTTTTCGTAATGTTTGACATGCAGGGAAATGCTTTATTTTGACAAGGCAGAACGGGTTCCGGTAACTTAACTGTTTTACTGGTAAGACTTATTTTAGGAGAATGAAGGAACGAAAAAGTGGTCAGAAATGAACGCTATCTACTGGAGTTTAGGGTTAAAATTTCAAGCATAAAAATGCTATTAAACAAGCGATTGATTCGTTTAAATGTGCAAGCTATTTTCACCCGTCTCACCTTGACGGGCGATTTTCTCGCTTTTCAATAAAGCACAATGTAGTTATATTTTGAAAAGTGTAAGAGATAAATCAACAACTTTTAAATATTTTTCAGGTATCTAAACGTACGAGGGTGCGAAGCTGTTTCAGATGATGCTTTAGAAGTCATTGCAAGAAGTTGCCCGAGACTGCGAGCTCTGGACATTGGCAAGTGTGACATCACAGACAGAGGACTGAAAATTATTTCTCAGCACTGTCCCAACTTGAGGAAATTGAGTGTCAAATCGTGCGAAATGATCACTGACGATGGCATTCAGATAATTGCGTACTATTGCCGAGGACTGCAGCAACTCAATATCCAAGACTGCCCAATAACGCTTGACGGATATCGGACAGTTAAAAAGTTCTGCAAGCGTTGCATCATTGAACACACGAATCCTGGCTTTAATTGACGTCAGTGTGATCACGACCTGCTGAGATAAGGACAAAAGAATGATTTAAAAATCATTCGTACTGGAGTCCCGGTAATCCAAACTAAATAGAAATTATCATTGTTTGAATTACCGAAAATTTGAATTAACCGGAAAATTGTTATCTTACGGTGCCACCATATAGTCAATCAGAATTATTCTCATCCCCAATTTCTGTATTTTGAGAGTGTTGATGTTTCATTTTAATAGTCTACTAGTATGAAATCGCACAAAAACTCGTATAGTATTGGAGTTTTCCAAAATTAAAAAATGATAATTTAAGCACCATTTAAAACGAAATAGTAACCTGGTTGAAAGTTATATTTCTATCTAGGATAGTTTTCAACAGTATAGGAGAAATGGGATGTAGATTATTTTATTAAAAGTAGTGCTAGAACGAGAAATTAAAAAAAATTTCGATGTTCAAAAACTTTTTATTTTTGTTTTGTAAACACTACAAGATTTTATAACTTATTGTACTGCAGAGAATATTACAATGTCCCCCCCCCCCAAACGAGAAACTTCAACAATATTAAATCACCATTAAGAGTAGCTGTTCAAGTATAAATCCTGTTCGAATTTACCGAATTTTTCGGATTACCGGAGCTCGGATTGCCGATACTCTAGTGTACTTGTTTCTGAAATTGTGAAATGACTTAGGTGCATTTTTAAATTCAAGTAGGATGATTCTAGTTGATAATTTCTACAAAAAGTGCATTGGAATTCAAGATAACTTGAACTTTGTCAGCCATCATTGTAGTAATGATGATCAGTTTCTGTAGTCAAGAATTTTTATTTGGCACTTTATTTATGTTTGTGATTCCCCAACTATGGTACTGGTATTGTTTCATCTTTAGAAGCTGTACTTTGGCGACTTCGAGGGCAATGCCAAATGTTTGACGAACATGTGATAATATTAACTTAATTTATTTGAAGACTTGCTTTGGGTGCAATACAAAATGTTTCACAGATTTTTAATTTAGTTTTAAAATAGCTTTCAGAGCTAAAAATAATACTCTTAAATGGGTTTTCCATTTTACCTAGTAAGCAATACAGCTAATTCCTCACAAAAATAGTAACAATGTCTTAATATACCAAATACATTTCTATCAATTTTGTGTTAGTTATTTTCGGGTATTATTTATTTGAATTCCATTTTTTTTTGTTCGAAAATTTAATAGTCGAGTTCAAAAACAATAAAACCTAATGAAACAATTGTAGATAAATATTCTACGATTGGATTCATGACTTTCTTGAATAGCATTTATCCATTACAGCTGTATCTAAGTAGCATTTTGTGGCTTTTTCTGTTCGAAAACTCAATTGTTGAACCTCTAAACAATGAAGGCTACTGATGTGATAGTAGATACAATTTGTAGAGTAGGATTGATGATTCATTTGAGTGGCGCTTTTTTACTAGAGCTGCAATATTTTGAACTTTTGCAAATTGACATTTATTTCTCACTGAGTAAAAAAAAATTTTTGAATATCGATCTGAAGATTATCAAAAAATTATCTTCACCAAAGTTATGTAGTTCTTGTCGGGTCCTTAAGCATTCGAAACTTTTTAGTGGAAACCCAGTTTTCCGTTTGGAATAAAATAACTGCTTCTTCATCTATGAACGAATCTACGGCAATGTGTCTTCAAACTCGTCTTAACGGCAATATTTTTTGCACACGCCTCCCACCCTCATAAACATGTCTTTTAAAATAGAAATTATGAACTCATGCAACAGGTATACTATAGATTCCGCATGTAAAGACAACAAGAGAAAGTGAATTTTTTTTTTTTTTTTGAAAATGTTAGCAAAATTAATGAGAAATAAAATTAGCGCTTGCTCCGGGCGTTATTTACTCCACTTGGTGATTGAAGTGTGTTTGTACCTTTTCTGTACAATCTACAGTACTCAAGCCTATAATTTTATGTTGTCTGCTAGATACTTTTCCATTATAAACACGGCAAAATTTTAACCAAAAAAGTAGTATGAATTTAATAATGTAGATGATTTGATTTAAAATGGTCTTTATAGTATCATTTATGGAATTTCCGAAAAAACACATGTGTTTCGCCCACTATCGCAGCCAGAAATACCTTCTGGAGGGAGTTTTTTGATAAAAAATACTTTCTGGAGAGTTTTTTTTTTTTTTTTTGATCAAAAATACCTTCTGAAGAGGGTTTTTGATCAAAACAACCCTTTCATATGTATAAAAAACTGTATTAGAATTTGTATTTACGTTAAAACCAATTGCTCTGGGGAGGGGTGACCCCCCCCCCCCTTTGCCGCCGCTGCGCCACTAGTTTCTAAATTAAATTTAACCATGAACAATCAAAGTTTTTTTTCCGTAGTATAAAATATTAATTGATAATATCAAAATGTATGACCAAGAGATAACTGTCGAACTGAATGCTATACTATTGCTTATGATATCAAAATACTTAATTGTTAGTTCATAGGTGAACTATTTTGAAATGTAAATGTGTTATTAATTGTAAAGTGTTACTAAAATTATAGTTACTTCTTCAATGCATGTTGTATTTGGATTCAAAAATAAAGGAATTGTTCCAAAGTCGAGTAAACCAGAAATGAATTGAACCCAATAATAAGTTCTTACTCGGAATAAAAATGTAAAAAAGTACATATTAGTAAAGTACTACGGTATGTTACGCTCATAAAAGAGTCTTGTAAATAAATGTACAAATTTTGGGATTGTGAAATTCATTCTGCTTTAGAAAAGTTATAACCGATTTTTGAAGGTGCTGAATAAAATGTGAAAATCCTAGCTTTGCAATATTTTCTTAAGAAACCCTATTTATGCAGTTGACAGAAAACCTTATTCACAGTCAAGTCTTAAAGTTGAATTGAATACATTAGCCAGAGTCAAATTCCAACACTGAATTGAACACAGTAGATGGAGTCAACTAATCATCTACACTTCCACGATGATTCTACCAAATTCTAACACTGAATTGAACACATTAGACAGAGTCAACTAATCATCTACACTCTCTGAAAAAATCACTTATTTTCTAGTATTCTTCATTCCTTAGACGTTCTCGATGATTCTTCCCATCATTTACGACGATTCTTTCCACGCTGGGTCAAAAACTCATACTCATATCCCACGAATTGTTCGTCAATTTGATGCAAGCTTTAATCGTATCCTCTTTCGCGAAGCTATTTTGACTATTTATTTATTTAGAAGCTAACCAGCTTCACATACATAAAGGACTGCGTGCCTTGCCCCAACACACACAGTAAAGATTTACAACACAAGAGCAGGAAATAACACATGGGGCACCGGCGGGAATCGAACCCACGACCTCCGCTATTTTGACTAATACCACGAGAGTTGAGGATGCATTTCTGAGAGGGTAGTTTTGAGAATAAAAAATGTGCATAAACTCTTCATTTCTTTGTATTGCGAGCATTTACTTATTTATGGAAGCGGAATTTTTATATGCTATTTATCAGGGCCGTTCGAAAAGAGGTGCGAGCGGGGCGAACGACCGCGTGCCAAGATATGAAATGACGCTGTAATCTGAGCGTTTGCTTCATTATAATTTGATTTTTCTTCATTTCTATTAAGTATTTTTCTTAAATAGTTTTTAAAATGCTAGCACATTAGTTTTAAATGCTTCATTTTTAGGACACAAAAATATCATGTTCAATCATGTACCGTAAAATGGTACAAATTTGTGCCTAGGTTGCAACAATGGACCACTGTTGCCATGGTAATGGTTTCGATTTCCAGTGGCGTCTTTTTCAAATTTACGAGTTCCAAAAAAATTCACCAGGTAATCTAACCATTTAAGTAACTTAAAACGCTTTATCAGAAATTGCTTGTTGTTGTATAGATATCTCAGTCGTTCTTAGTGCGTGATTCGATTCACTCGTGCAAGTGCCTACTGCCTAACGTCTCCTTTGGGCAGACGACTTATACTGTTTTCCAAGATCTCGTAAGTTTAGATTTGCTTTACTATTTTGTTAGTTAAGAATTAAGCAGCTTGTTGACTTAAAATGTTTCACAATTCACATAATCTTTCAACATTTATCGAAAATGGGACTGTTGGTCCAACTATTTTTCACGGTTTTTAGTGGCTTGGAGCTTCGTTTTATTTTAGGGATTCTTTCGTCATAATTTGGGTTATTTGTTGTAGATAAGGGCAAGAAAAGACAGAAGAAAGCATGGGAGGTCGTCCCTATCGCACGTATTCAGAGGAATTTTTGTAGAAGTTGCTGACTGTAGTTCGGACAAAATATAAAATGTGATAATTTTTCAAAATAATTAATTTTGATGAGCCTTGGAATGTGAAATGTGATTTCACATTTCATTTTACGAAATTTTTGTTGATCTCGTTTAAGACTTGTCGGACCTACGTATTTCCTGAGACCGATGTATAGGTACCTAGCCTTTAGTTGGTGATATTTTTCTAGTTTTCAAATGTTGCTATGTCAAAACCTAGGCAGATAATAAAGAACGTCACCTACATTTATAATGCTGAACTTTATTAATCACTCAAGAGGACAAGAAATGGTAAAAACTTGAAAAAATGAAAAAAAAAAAGTAAAAGATGGAGTAAAACAATTCTTTATGCAGCTTCAGGCAAAGGGCAACTTGTAGCCCCAAACGACAATAGGCCAGATCAAGTTTTCATTGTGTTTTAAACGTTAAAATGGGTTGGCCCATAGATGTAACCCGTAGGGGTACAACTATGGGTCACGGGGAAAAAATTCCACATCCTCTTCTATCCAACTTAATTTTTTTCAAACATTTCATTTGAAAGACGAGATGTATAGCTACCATTGCTATAGTACTCTCTTAAAAAATTCCAGCGATTTTAACTCAGACTGAGTAAATTTTCACTCCTTTACAGTTTCGAAAACGCTCCATTTGGATAAGCTAATTTCACTCCCTTTTGATAAGTGTTTTCCACTCTTTTTTAAGACTTAAATTAATATCCTAAATGAGTGACTGCTTTCCCTTTTGGAAAGCCGCTATTTCACTCTTTTTTAGAATAAAATAGGTAAAATCATTTCACTCTCATTTGGTGAAATTGTTTTTTAAATGTGTTTTCATGTGCTTATGCTGTGTATTTAAATTTAAAACTGTTTTTAAAATTGTTATTTCATTTGAAAAAAAAAATTAGGTTAAAAAAGTGTGAAAAAAAAACTGTTTTTAGTGTTTCCGAAGAGGTTGCACAAAAACTGTATGGTAAGTACGAAGACTTTTCTAATTTATTAAAACTTTAACTGGTAATATTTCTTGAACTACTCGTATATCGTTACAAATCACCCACGTGCAATATTACGTACATTTCCGAATTTAAAGATTAAAATAAAATTAAACAAACCCACACAGTTCCAAATAAATAGATTTAAAATTTTGAAACTATATTGGTATTCTCGGTGGGCCTTTTAACATTAATAATGTTTTAAAAGTTACCTCAGGTCAAATTAATTTAAAAAGTCACTCATAAATTATGACAAGATACGTTTGAATTCAATTTTGTTTCTTCGAGGCCATTCATTAATTACGTAAGGACAATTTTGACAATATTTTTGACCTTCCCTTCCCCCTATGTAAGGGTATTTAAGATTTCCTCCCCCCCCCATCTTACGTAAGATTCTTTTTTTTCTTCACAATAATAAAATAACAAATATTACATCACTGGGATCGTTCATAAATTAACTATCATTATTATTTTTTTAAAACCTTTTTGAGTAAAGAAATGTTTACTGTAAGGAATCTAGACCGAATGTTTTTTCGACAAATAATTTTTGTATATGATGCGATACTAATTAAAAATAAGGCATGCAAAACACAGAGCGATTCTTTTATTATATTTTACATGTTTCATTCTTTGAAACACAAAACAGCTCATCCTATAATACATACTTTTACCTTCCTGAAGCAAATGAAATATAATATTTGCCAAACCACTTGACCGCGGATTTCTAATATAAAATATCGGCTTGGAAAATATTAGTAAGAATGGATCTAACTCCCCCCCCCCTCTCCAAGCAAGGGTATGTAGAGAATTTTCCACCCCCTCCCCCTCAGGACACTTACTTAATTAATGAATTGGATGTTACACATATGAAAGAGTGTATTGTACAAAGTTTATGATACTCTTTAAAGTTTATTATACACACAAACAATATTTGATTAATTTAAAATATACGTAGTGGTTGGAGCTCCGACCATCGGGAGCGGATTCGGTATCCGACCTATAGATTTGCGCATGGTCGGGTCTGTAACACCTGCCTAAAATATATATACAGTACACACACACACACCAAAGATGGTAACGACTGTTTCAAATGTCCTATTTTTGATTCGATGACCGAAACAAAATTGTTGATGAAAGTTTCATTCATTTGGAAGAAAAAGTTACAAAAAGTTCGCCGTAACATTGCACGTGGGTGATTTGTAATGATATACGAGCAGTTCAAGAAATATTAACAGTTACAAGTTTTAATAAAAAAGAAAATTCTTCGCACTTACCATGCAGTTTTTGTGCACTTTCTTCAGAAACCTCATTCGGCAACAAATATTGCTTAAATTCATTAAATGAAGACATTTAGATAGCGACATCCACTTGGTACTCGCGACCAACGTTAGGTAAGCCTAACGTGGAGGTATAGAAGATTCTCCCTAAACAAAATCACGTGACAGAATCGAACCAATGAAAATGTTTTTGAGTCCTTCTTTTAAAGAATGTTTTCATATTTCGCTCATCAAACGGAGTGTTTCCGAATTTCACGCGAATAATAAAGAAAGGTTTTAGTCTTGGTTTTTTCGTAAAGCGTCTTTTTTCGATAAAGCTCGCACTCAGAAAGAATGAATGCACCTGCAATAGATTTCACTCTTTTTAAGAGTTATTTTTTCCCTCTTTTGAATTAAGAGTGTAGTACTCAAATTTCGAAAACAAAGATGTACACGGCATTTTCATTGAAAACATCGAAAAGTGGCCCATAGTTGGATCGTTTTACGGCAGTAATTAAAATCTGTTAATATTAACTAGTAAGATACTATGAAAATATTCGGTAATTTCCGTTAAACGCCTAGCTGTTGGCGTGAGTTTGGAGGCTTTAAAAGAAGGAATTCGTAACTTCTGTGCACGAGGAATACAACTTACAGTGCTAAATTTTCTACACTGCTGTTCCATGTTCATTTCACTGTGCACTGAAGGATTTTATAACCAGCTTCATTTATGGTATGTTTGTGTGCGTGAGGGGGGAGGAGCCCGAAGGTATTCAGCCCGGACGCCGTCATCTTTTAGGACGACCTGTCAATATCTCTGTTGAGTGCAAAAATTACTATTTTGCAAAAAAGACAGGAAAAGTATGTGGTTGCAAAAACTTCAAGATATTCCGTAACTTGTGTTTTAGTGAAAAGGATAAAATGAAAATAAATTGCTGTATGTGTGTATTTTATGAATTTCAGTTCATTGCACTGTTTCAACAAAAGTTACAACCCTCTAAACATGAAACGCGTATCGGCAAAAATATTTCGAAATGCAAATAACTGTTGTTTTAAATTACTATCGGGATCATTGTGCGCATAGGTTTTAAAAATTGTACAATTTCGAGTGTTGAAACTTTTTATTTCAAATTTAAGGAACTTTTTACAGTATACTTTTTCCAAAATAGGAAAAATACTAATATAGAAACGTTGTTAACAAGAACTGAAGAAATTAACTTCATAAAAAATACATTTGCAAACACACAATTTTGTTTCATCATATAACACTTGACGATTTCCAAGTCCATTTCTTCTGGAAAGCTCCATCTCCAACCTACAACAAAAGAAGTATTGTCATTTGTATTTATGCAACACACATTATAGTATTGATATGAAAATCGTTTTATTTACTTAAATGAAATATATTTTTGCTAAAAGTATTCCCGGCTGATCTTTTTCCAACAACAATTCATATAACCTACAAAACTGTTGAAATAAGGACAACAGCTCCTTTAAAATGTCAATTTCGAAAAAGGCTAACAGCTCATAATCAGTGTGCTAACTGTTCATATAATAATTTAAAAAAAGAGGCAACAGTTCCTATATGGCAGGGGCGGCATTTCGGCACTTCATTTGGGGGGGGGGGGAGGAGGTCAAGTTTCTTAAATATATATTACCACAGTGCGGTTCCAAAGACACATTAGCTAACAGGAAGTGGTCATAAAATCGGTTTAATATGAATAAAAATTAGTATTTATAAACAATTAAAATTTTGATCATTTTCTAATAAGTTATCATACAAAACATCTCGATACTAAAGTTTTTATACCTTTTGGAAAAGTTTTAATGCATGATTTTTGGAATTCGAAAGAGCAGGGAATCGTGTTACTAATGTATCAGTGCCCAGTGTAGTGATGTTTTGCCAGTACAGCTAAATAGAAAAGATGGTGAAAAAGCTCGTGCCCTTTAGCATGTATGACTTCGTCTGAATGTTTTGGCCATTGTGCTTCGAAAATAATTATCTAACCTCCTGAGACATAAAAAAAATCCTTCTTAACTAGCTGAGCTGATTGGAATAGTTAAAAAATAATTGAAATAACAAAGTTATGTATGAATACACTTTTTATATCTTGCTTTTCAAAATCACCCAAGCAACTTCAAAAATTGTAAGGAGCTTAAATTTTCATTATTGAATAATCTAGTCTCGTCGGAGCTCTCAGCTTCAATGAGATGTCATCTGCCTCCAGCTCTGCCGTTAACTATTCCAGACTGATGAGTCCATAACAAGGACGAAACTGCAGTTTCTGGATGTGATAACTGGTCTGTCGGTACATAGCTTGTCATTTTTCGTGCCTCATGCTAAACATTTTACTCACAATTGAAGCATTTTATTTTTCGTTTTCAAAATCCAATCCAGATAATATACAGCCAACCACACAGAAAATAATTATCATCAAATCTTGTGTTAATTTCATTCGAAACTGAATCTATTACTTCTTACAAAAATATTTTAAAAAATCAATCTTTGACTTCTCATCATCATGTGGATTTTGTCATTTTTTTTTCCGCCTCCTTAAAATTGGCTCGGAGGAAGAATTTTTTCGAAAAGTTTCAGGTTTGATTGAAATATACATCTATGTAAAATCTATTTTCAGTTTCAATTGTACATAATGGTATTATGGTAGTATGGTGCACAGATCAATTGTAGATTGAACTGTGACTTGAACAATCCGAAAATTAAGGATAGCGGGTTGAAGATGTTTTAATAGATTAAAGCATTTTTCAGAAACTTTCCTCAATACAAAAAAATTGAATAAAAATTCAAACGAAGTCATAGATGCTAAAGGGCATGACCTTTTTCACCATTGAAAGAATCGTTTTGCAATAATTCTTTCGGTCGTCAAATCACTGCTTTGAAGTTATAGAAAAATGTTTTTATGGTTTTAACTCTCTTGAAGACCCTCTTGTGTCACTTCGAGATTGCATAATTATAGAGCCCCATAAAAGGTATTTTGTTGATATGTTTTTTTTTTAAATTCAATAATCACATGCATTTTTAAGAAGTTTCTATGAAAGCATATAATACATTGAGCAGCTGAAACGTGTTTCTAGCAAAAGAAAGCAATGAACACTCATTAATTAAATATGCATTTTAAAAATGAGCGTAAAAGTGAATGTAAAATATCAAGGAATTTTCTTTTGAAAACCATGCAGCCACACCACTTTACACGAGCCTCTCATATTGGACATACTATCGTTACACTAGACACAAAAGTATGAAATATTTAGCCTATATGAGGAAATGTCTTCTTTAGTTAAAATTAACCATGGTTGTCTATCAGTTTTCTATGTACTGAAAAGGGCGGAAAATACTTCAGGAATTTCTAAGTCATCATCCAAATAATGAAAAACACTTTTTCTAGTCTGGGAATGTGCCGAGTTTCATCAAATAGTTACTGAGAACTAGCGAGATTTTTTAAAATGAACATTGATTTCAGACTTACATAAATTGAATTCAGCCATTTTCTATCATTCTGCTCAAAACATTTGGGGGTGCATCTGCCCCCTGTTGACCCCCCTATTTGCCGCCCCTCTATATAGAAAAACAAGCAATTAAAGCTTCCTTCAAAACTCTCTGGAGGTGGAAGAGCTTAAAAGCAGTTGGTAGTGAATATCTTTAAAAAAAGGGGCGGGGGGTTCAACAACAACAAAAATAAATAAATAAATAAGGAAATGGAAAAAATCAAAAAGAATTCGCTTGTGAAGATATTACTTCGGAATAAAAAAATCAACGAATAAGAAATGAAATCCCATGTGTTTTACTTAACTAAAAGAAGCCAGAAAAAAAGATCCTCCACAGCGCTGCATGTGACAAAAATCTCATGTGTCTTAAAGCAAACACTCACAAACAAAAACGCACTTGATTTACTAAACTAAAAACGTCCGTGCCCGTGTACATTTTTATAGCGTTCTCTCTCGTAGAAAAAATACAATACTTGGTGACAAGTGAGATTCACAGATTTTATTTGCATAAAATGCGCACAAATGATTTTAAGCAAACTTCAATACGCAACCAAACACAGAATGTATTCTTTCCACTGAGTTGTCTATTATAGTTAAAAAAAAAAGTTATATTTTTTGCGCCATGAAGCACTAGTTGTGTAAACTTAGTAGTTAGTTTGTGTAAGCACACAAACAAATGCACACACATGCACACCACTACCCACACATACACATGCCCCCCACACAAACACACATACACACAACTACCCACACACACACACACACATACACCTACCCCCAACACAGAAACAAACATGCCCCCGCACACAACACACACGCACATACACCTACACACACAAACACATACACACACGCATACATACGCACAGACACCTACACACACAAACACATACACACATGCATACATACACACAAACACATACACACAACTACCCACACACACACACACATACACCTACCCCCAACACAGAAACAAACATGCCCCCGCACACAACACACACGCACATACACCTACACACACAAACACATACACACACGCATACATACGCACATACACCTACACACACAAACACATACACACATGCATACATACACACAAACACATACACACAACTACCCACAATACACATACCTCCCCCCCGCACAAACACACACATACACACAACTACCCACACATACACATACCCCCCCCCACACACAAACACACACACACTCGTGATTGTGAAAAACATAATTTTAATTCAAGATGTCAAAGTTCAATTTTTTTTTTTTTTTTAAATTTTATCAGATCTCGGTCGATACTTTTCAGCCTCTAAACGATTTGAAAGGAACTGAAAATCCGGTAGATCAAAGCTTTCATAGAAGGCCACTCTAAAGAGCTCTCTGCACCAAAACCTTAATTTAAAAGAATTTGGAACGAAAAGTGAGAAAGAGAAGATCGATTCACTTCAAAGTCAATCCAAATTATTTTTATCTGTAAATAATTAAACAATACTGCTAATTTAGAAACGAAAACAACAATAAAGTCGAGCACTGAATGTTTTACAACAAGGGGAAAAAAATCTTTTCGAAAAATTAAAAGGCTAAAACAGGAAACACTTTTTTTTTTTGTTTCTTTTCTAAAGTTAGTAAAAATGGACTGAGCTTATTTTAATACTAATCGCTTCAAACGATATTTAAGACTCATAAATTTATAAAATTTTACAAAAATTGAGTATGAAAAATACATTAAATTTTAAAGCACTAAGAAGCATAATATTTTTTAAAGCCGATTAGCAAATGAATAATAAAGCTCCTTTCTTTTCCAATTCTGCACACTCCGTTATTATTTCTGAATAGTCCACGTGAAAGCGTTTACTGATATAACCTATTATTATTTACACAGAGAATCTCGCTTATGTACACAAGAACAGCTGTATAAGCTCTCATGTGCGAAAATGGTGTTTTTGAGCTTTGTACGTAATAGCGTTTTCGTTTTTTTCGGGAAGATTCACCACATCGAAACTAAAATTAATGAATTTACGATGAGTATTAATTTACAAACTGGTTTTAGAGTGAAGTACTTCCAGCCAAAATTATAGCAAATACACATTTTTGAAATTGCAGCTCTTTATAAATTTCATATCAGTTTTGTACTGATTTTTTGAGAAAAAAAAATTAATGCTCATTGCTTTCAATTTTAGTTATATTTTTAAAACTCGCTAATACATTCCCACATAACATGCAAAGGGATTTCTCACGTAAACGGCCATCTATACAATTTCACGTTCTTTTTAGGACGAAAAGGGAACTTCATTTAAAAAATGTTAAATGAAGTTCAATAACCTGAGCAAACGAAATTCAAGGGATGGCGATTTTCAAGAAAAAGAATGAAATTCAGATATATTATTCTAACAATAAGACTCAAATTCTATAGTTGTTGCAAACCTAACTTGGCAGTATTGTGAAGGCTACGCAGATCCTAATCACAGCATTACGAAGCTCAGGGTTGCTCTAGGGTCAGGTTTGCTCTAGGGTCTGAGTTCTTATTAACTTTTTTTTTCTTTTAACGAAGCTGTCAAGTGACTAATGGACTTTCTGAAATCTTTCTTATCTATGTATAAATAATCAACGAAAATTCTAGTATAAGATACGATTCCAAACTTGAAATGAATTCCAACCTTTTTATTAACCACTTGATCTTCCCATGTGATAAACTGGTTAAGAGGTTAAATAAGGATTTGATATCACGTTATTATATCTCCTATTTCATTTAAATTTTTAGAATAAAATTTTATTCAACGGAACTTTTTTGCACCACATTCTAAAGAGCAACTAACTTAAATAATAAATTTCGAAAATTGAAAGTAAGTGCTCAGAAAACGATTTCAGCAAGGAAATATTTATTTTAGTGACATATCAGTGACATCATTTATTTAAGTGACTACAATCAGTTTAAGATGGCATATTGACGTCATTATATCACAGAAATTATTTTATTTTTCATTTAGATTATTACTCTAAACTTAAGTCACATGAGATCAACGATGTGCCTCAATAAAGCAAGAAAAAAAACGTATAAAAGCACAAATTGCAGATTGCTACAGACACGTGTTTCGGAGTTATAAGGAGCCTTTTTTTTTCAATGCAAAGTAAGTGAGCTTATAGATGAAAAGACATCATCCATTAGCTTACTTATTTTGCAATGAAAAAGGGGTTCTTTGTAACATCGAAGCACGTTATTTCTTATTTTATTTTTCATGCACAAAGATATTTATTTAGCTTTAATGATGTGCCACGTTATCAGGATTTTGAATTCTTTTTAAAACGCGATTTTTAATTTCTAAACATAAAATATATTGCAAATGTTGTTCTTCGGTTGTGTTAACTACAAATATATTAGTCCAAGGTATATAGCATTGAAATTTAAATGCTAGGGGAGACCTTGACTCACCTTAGGACATTGCACACTTCAGGACACAGCTTCATCCCCCCCCCCCGCCACTCACACTTCAGGACACAGCTTCATTCCCCCCGCCACCCCCAGGCTTTAGATTAACTCTTAGTTCTTGCAGATGTACTAGTTACCTACAACACGATCTGATTTTCAGAAAAAATGTTTTCTATCGATGAAAAGGGGAAGCATTTTTTAAGTTTTTCATTTTGCAAACGTGTTTTGTAATTTTCATGTAAAAATGTGATAACTTGTAATGGAATTTCAATGAAAATAGTTTGAAATAAAAGGTAATATGAATTGAAAAGTAATATCGAAATTTAAATATTTCGCTATAAAACTGGTGCATACAGTTTTAGTGCTAATTTTAAGTGCGTGGTATTCTAAAAATTCATTGTTAGTATCACTTTGGGAAATATTATGGTGATGCTCCTTGGGACACATGATATTTCAGGCGAACTTTTAAAAAATTTAAAATATTTGTATTTGATCTACGAAACCTGTATTGTATTTCTTTTTTTTTATTCTGAAAATCCAAATAGTTGATCATTGCCATTGTAAATATTTATGTGTTAATTGAAAAACTTTGGAAAACGTGCCAAAGTATCCATCTTTTCTTTAACAAACAATTACAGGTGGGATTTAATTCCTTCACTGAACTTTTCACTGTCCATTTTTAACTGTCTCAAGCATAGATGGCTTGAACGACTACATCTGAGCAACGAGGGCAACTGCCCCTGACTTTCAAAAACAAAGGCCTTGCCCCTAGACTTTTCCAAGTTCAAAATTATCAATCGATCAAAAAATACCAGTATCGATGAATACACGTGTTTAAACAAGGACAAAATGACTTAATAAGCGAGTGTTACATATTTTTCATAAAAATTATCATTATTTTTATAAAAAAATAAAATAGTACTTTTAATTGGAAGCGAAGAGTCTACTGTGGCCATCTGTCTCGATTTTTGACGCCATGTCCCGAATTTTTTGAGAAGATTATATAATGACGTAAAAATCCAATAATATAGCCCAATTTTTCAACCAAAAAAGAAAAAAAAAGTCAGCTAGTGAAGCACCGACAACCTAGACTAAGCACCCCCCCCCCCCCACCCCGCTTTTACTCTTGTTTCCCTACTTTTTTTTGACGCACCAGCCGCCTATCATCCCAAGACGCCCAAAAAGCACCAGGTAGAACATCTAAAATCAAAGTGAAAGTTAACTAAATATATTTTTTCTACAATAGATAAAATAATACCTGTTTAATTAATGAAGGCAATATTGAAAGAATACCTGGTAAAATTTTTAATGATTTATGAATATCAAAAAAATTAGGAAAAAAGAAGAAAGTAAAACAAAAAAAAAAAAATAACATTAAGTTACACTAATTGCAGATAACTGCTGACATTTCGGGGTTACAAGGAATCCGTTTCCCAATGCAAAATAAGTGAGCTTTTTTCAACCATGTTACGTGTCTGCAATAATCTACAATTTGTGCTATTTAATGTTTTTTTTTTTTACTTTTGAAGCACAAAGGTTTTTTTTTTCAACTTCAATTTTAAGAAGAAAGTGTTCCAAAGTTAATCACTCTCGCCTACTATTAGTTTGGTCTTGCAGAGATTTTTACTTCCTTTTACAAAACGAGCTGATATGTGCATCACATGACTTCCTTTTACTCCAATTTAATGTCATTTCCCCATCATTGGCAATTTTAATGTGATTCAATAGTTTACTCTCTAAATATCACCAACAGTGGCCAAACTGATACCAAATTAAAAAAAATAATTTTAAAAAATCTCCAAATTTGTTGCCAAGTTGGCGACAAAACGTGGCAACCAAAAGACTAGAGATATATCGTCAAGTGTCCGACAAATTGTAACACAGCTTGAGTATACATCGAAATTAACAATGATTTCCCCCCCAAAAAGGTGCAAAAAAACCCCCATAAGAACATTCGAATGAAACCAAAATTTAAGGTGCACAACTAAACCCCACTAGGTGTTCACGTACCAAATTTCAACGTTCTAGGACATACCGTTTTTGAGTTATGCGAGATAAATACACACATACATACGTACATACGGACGTCACGAGAAACTTCGTTGTAATTAACTCGGGGATCGTCAAAATGGATATTTCTGGTGTCTGTACGTTCCTAGGCATATATCCACGTGTGGTCGGGTCGAAAAAAAAACTCAACATTCATTCGGGGGTGAGAAAAAGGGAAATTAAGGCCGATTTTTGAGTGAAAATATTTTCGCGAATACAATACTTCCTTTTTTGTAAAAGGAAGTAAAAAGGAAGTATTGTATTCGCAAAAAAATTTTCATTCAAAAATCGACCTTAATTTTTAATTTTCTCACCACCGAATGAATGTTGAGTTTTATTTTCGACCCGACCACACGTGCATATATACCTAAGAACGTATAGACACCCGAAATATCCATTTAGATGATTCTCAAGTTAATTACAACGAAGTTTCTCGTGACATTTGTATGTACGTATGTATGTGCGTATGTATGTCGCGTAACTCAAGAACGGTATGTCCTAAAAAGTTGAAATTTGGTACGTAGACTTCTAGTGGGGTCTAGTTGTGCAGCTCCTCTTTTTGTTGCTTTCGGGTGTTTCTAAAGGGGTCTTTTGCACCTTTTAGGGGGGGGGGTAATCGTTGTTAATTTCGATGCAACTCAAATGTTATAATTTAGCGGACACTTGGCAATATATCGCCAATCTTTTGGTCGCCAAGTTTTGTCGCTCACTTGGCGACAAATTTGGTGGTTTGTTTTTATATTTTTTTTATTTTTAAATCTGGTTTCAATTTGGCCACTGTTGGTGATATTTAGAGAATTAATAATTGAATCACATTAAAATTGCCAATAATGGCGAAATAACATTAAATTGGTGTAAAAAGGAAGTCATGTGATGCACACATCAGCTCGTTACTTCAAAGATTTGACCAATTTACCGTAGAGACCTATTTTGGATGGAACAATAGGTAGTTCATTTTAACTAATGAAACTTTATATCTTAAACTTACCTTTTTCGATTCTTTAATGTATATATCTTTGCCGTATGGTGTTTCTGTCACTGTTTGCTCCCTTTCGTTGGATTGTGGATTTTCAGGATCAATAGCTTCCGTGGTGGTCATGGTTCGTTCTCCTTCCATCTTGATTACAGGGTTAAAGCCAGACGATTGAAAAGAGATTGACTGACGTATTGCGCCTCCGATGGAAGGCACCCTTGGCTTCAGTTTGCGTTCCAGTCTCTTAAGACCTAAAACAGACTTGAGAAAGCAAATATTGTTAAGGATAGTTTAGGATATTTTCTACAGAAAAATAAACGTGAAAATGATATTGAGAATCATAAAGACGAAAACTCATTTTATTATAAATCAAGTTAACCTCCTTATGCCAAAGTCAAAAACTGCCCAAGGCAGAATCTCCCTGCTCCGGACTGATGAGTCTATAACAAAGACATAACTGCAGGTTCTAGATGTGCTAACAGAGCTGCTGGTACATTGTATCTAATATAGCCTGGAGCAAAGGAGGATCCTAGGGGACATGATTCAGTTGTTTAAATTCATCAAAATGAATGATGTTCATAGATTAAATTTTTGCTCGGAAAGCAGGACGAGGTGTCATTGTTTTAAGCTATTCAAATCTCAGGCTAACCTGGAAATAAGGAAAATCTACTACTTTAGCAGGGTTGTGGGCACTTGGAACAGCTTACCGGAAGAGGTGGTAATGAGCAAGAATGTGGATAGCTTTAAGAGGGCCATTGATCTTCATTGAGGACTAATAAATTGACTAGGACCAGCCTAGCTGGGCCAAGGGCCTATTGCTGGTCGTCACATTTGTATTTGTATTTCTATTTATAATATTTTACTGTTTTACAGTCGCTTTCTGGAAAGTTGAAAGTCCTTACCGGATAATTAAAGGATTCTAAAAAGTCTTTTTTTAAAAACAAGGATTCAACTGAGTGAACGAATGATTTTCTGCAGAAACTTGCCATAGCAGATCTGATTATGGAGAATCCCACATATTATCTACAGAGGAAAACGCAAGCACAAAAAATAAAAATCATAAATAAGAAAATAAAACTAGCTCAACAGAGAGAACCTAAGTTTCACAATATATTACTCGTGTGCCAGTAAAAATAAAAACTTGCACCAGAAACACAAAATAGTAATGAAGATTTCAGAGAAGTTTTTTGAGAGTTTACAAGTAAATCCTTGTTCAAAACAAAAAGAAATCAGTTTTTGGATAGACGAAGACTCAGGTAAAAAAGGTCAATTGAGAAGAAAATTCTCTTAATATGAGGTTTGAAAATTTATTATTTTTGAAAATGCAATTCTATTTATACGGTTTACAAAAAGTAATAAGTTTGTTGAAAAAAAAATGTTTCTGATGCAGAAAATGCTCTTGCATTTTAAAAACTCATATCATTGCTACATTATAAAGGACTTAGAGCAGGGATTCTGAGCACTATGCCCGCGGGCACCATTGCGCACGTCGACCGTTTTACTTGGGCCCGCTGCTCCGTAACGGTATTTAAAAAATAAATAAATAAAATTCCATTTTTTAAGAAAAGGCTATGTGAGAGTTTGCTCCTTTTTACTATTAGCTAAAAAAGGTAGAAAAGAAGTCTAACACTAATAAAATCATAAAGCAAAATGCAACCGATCTCTTTTAAAAAGCGTTGTTATCTGTTTAATATTATCGAGTCAATTGACCTTTTTTTTGGACCCCTTTTTTTGAAGGTTTTTGGCTCATAACACGCAAAGTTTTTCATAAAAGCTTACGAATTGCATACAAGAGAAGCATAATACTAAAATTTGAAACAAAAATATTGAAAATTTGATAAAATATGGACATTTAAAACAATTAACTTATCACTGCGCATGTGCAAAAGATATCAATTTATAACTTTCACCATCTAATACCCAAATAAATTCCTTAACTCATAAAAAATTCCAGTTCAATATTTCAAAAGTTTATAAAGTTATCAGCAAACTAATAAGCCGAATTTGAATAACTCTTGGATAGGCTACGAATCGCGAGGGATCGTTCGCAAATAAGCTGTTTTTATCATGAATTACAATGAACGATTGCAAGCAAATGTTACAAACTTGCGAACGACCCCTCACGGTACCGTCGCCTATACCTAAGAATTATTGAAATTCAGCTCATTAGATCGCTGATAACTTTCTGAATTTTTAAGATATTGAACTGGAATTTTTTTATGAGCTGAAGAAGTTAGTTGGGTTTTAGATTATGAAAGTTTTAAATTGCTATCTTTCGCGCATGAGCAGTGAAAAATTGATTGCTTTAAATGTCCATATTTTATCAAATTTTCAACATTTTTATTTCAAATTTTAGTATTATGCTTCTTTTGTATGCTGTCAAGTTTTTTGAAAGTTTCGTAAGTTTTGATAAAAAACTTTGCATGTTATGAGTCAAAAACGTTCAAATAAAATTTGTAGTTTTCGAAGAAATGCATATATTTTCGTGAATATCAATGATACCTTCTCAAAAGTATGAAAAATAAATGTACATAATAAGTTAACTAATTTCTGAAATTTACAGCTTATTCTCAGTTATTTACGATGAATGATGACCAAAAAACATTTTTGCTTTCCTCAATTTGTTATTGACCCCCCAAACGCAAGGGTGATATAATTTTTATTACAAAATGACAGCTGGAGAGTGTTTTGTATGTGACAAAAGTTTCAAAGCATTTGGTCTTTTATTTCTTGAGAAATCCTTAAAAGTGCGAATTTTTGAAAGTGTCTCAATACTTTATATCATATAGTGTATCATATAGGGGGTCATATAGTGTAATTTCTATTCTTGAAAAGTGCCACATAAAATAAAGTCGTGTTACGGTTGCACATACTTATATGAATTATTGTTTCCGACTGATCACACATTGTGACTTACGGTTGAACCCATTTACGAGCAGAAATATCATTATATCTTCTAACAGCAAGGTCAAGCACTCAATGAAATGCAACGACAAAAATCGTTGACTTCGAGATTCATATTTGTATCAAGAAATTTCATACTTTCTAGATTTTGTGTGCATTGTTAATTACACTATGAATATTAACAATGCAAAAAGGTTGGGGACCCCTGACTTAGAGCATAATATTGTGATTTGTTTATGAAATTTAATCTTCTAGCTATGATACGACTTGTGAACTACGTTTTCAGACATTTCAAGTAATTTTTTTGTAAATACTATGGCCAATGCTTCAGTATTATGTGGTCTAGCTGATAGTTACAGATATTTTTTGACTGCCGGTGAATTCCAGGAAAAAGGAGACATGACACTTGAGTTTTAAAAATTTATCTTCTGCCAATTCCCATATACCATTCTATTCAGAAATAAATGAATTTGTTGAATCTTAGCCTGTTTTTCCAAAATAGTTTGATGACTTTCAGAAAATCAAGTGCAAAATTAAGTTTTCTCTTTATGTTTTTGCAGAACAAAAAATCTTTGTTTTGTTACATACTGTTTTGTATAAACTTATAATCAGCGAATAATATTTAGGTTAACTTATCTTTTGAATGTTTAGTTGAACTTTTTTGGTAAGTAATTTCAAATTTATTTTATTTCAACCATGAAATAGGTCAATTTCTGAGGTGACAATTTGATGTCCTTCCGTTGCCGAAATACTACATCTCAATTAGTTCACCAAGAACCTATGGGGTATAGAAACTAATGTTTTTTTATGCAAAGCAGAATTTTATCCCTTGTCAAGGAGGCATAGATAAAATTTTAATAGATATATATTTTACACGGTTTTTAATGGTAACGGAAGGACATTTATCTAAAACTGATACAGGGTAATATTTAAGAATGCTAGTAGAAAACAAACTATTGTTTAAAGTTAGTAGTCCCATTTAAAACATATATAAGTAATATTTGAACAAAAATTATAAGTGCTTTTATTTAAAAAATAAGCTTTTATTTATTTTTTTTAAAAATGTTTTGTGATTTTATTTCTCCTATTTTATGTGATGAAAATCATGAAAACTACTTAAAAATTCGTTAGCATGTGAAAATCATTTTGGTATGACATGTTTGTGATATGACAAGCCAATTCAAGCAGAAACATTTGCTTACAAACTTGAAATTTGTATTGGAACAATACAATGTTGAAACTGCATTCAAATTTGTTGCCACAAGTCACAGGAAAGGATTGTTGAGAGCACTGGTTTAACTGTTAAACGTACTACGAAGAGATCACTAAATTCAAAGATCAACTTTCACTAAGATGGAGTAATATCCATTCTCATCTTGACACACAAAATATGCACTATTTGAACCTTGTAACAAGTTATGTTATTGAATATAGTTGAATATAGTAAGTACTTCAACAAATCGAAGAAGATTTCACTTCAAAGTCAACTGATAAATAACGTTAAAAATGAAGATACAGCTGAGTCAAAAACATCAAATCATCAAGAATATGCCAAATGATTCATTAACGTTTGGGGAAGTTTTGTTAGTTGGATGGAAGGGAAAGAAATAACAAAGAGCAATATCGGACAGGTACTGCTGGCTTCATACAGAAGATCAAGGAATAGAAATAGCTTGTTTGAGAACGCATAATAATGTGGGAATGATCTTTATATTTCCTGAGAAAAAAGATAAATGTTTTATGAATTCTGATAAAATTATTCAGTATTTAAAGAATTCAGAATTGTAACAGATGGCTTATTCATTAGATATCATTGTTTCAGACTGATGTATCAGCTAAATAAATGTGTTTTAGTTTAAATTTGCCAAGTTTCTTTGAACTTCTTGTCCTTCCGTTACCCTTAACAAATGCATAATTTATGTGCTTAACATAATATTTTTTTTTTTAAACTAAAGGTGAAATTGTAATGATTGAACACTCCCGTATGTGCTCTAATTTTTATAGAATTTTCCCTTTTATAGTTTAGCTAAGCTTTTGGGGAGAACATGATAGCGTGAAAATCATGTCGCAAAAATGTCCTTCCGTTAACGTTTCTTAAATTTGATTTTTAAAAAAGTTACTAACGAAAAATTCTTGGCTTTGGCTTTTTTAGCAACTTACTATGATGTGTATAAAAGTCTATGCATCAGTTTTGAAAAAATATGTATTTTGATATGCTCACAGACATAAATTCATTGATTTTTTTGTGAACACCGTCCTTCCGTTACCGCTTTCCGTTCCGTTCCTACCGCTGGAATTCACCTACTACTTGATACAATTTTTCAAATTAATAACGACTTGAAAGCATTTTAGGCATACATTTTGGATTGAACACATTGATGTTTTGAAGACTCACCTAAAGTAGCTTTTACTTCGCGAAGAAGAAAAATATTATAAAATTAAAACATTTGCATTTATGATAAATCAACACATTTGCGTTACATTTACTTTAAAACAAAATAAATATGATTGTTTGTTCATTTTCCATATTTTATGGATCAAGTAGGACATTAGAAGGTTGTAATAAGGTCTTAAAAATGATTTCAAAAACGTCACATAACCTTCTACATTGACAGTGATTGCACAAAGGTGTTTGTTTCAGATATTACTACAGCAGAAATCTTCGGAATATTGCAAAACGTAACTAAAAACGTCATGACGGAATGATAAAATAAAGTAAACAATTGCGGATCTTTTCTCTGTTTACAACATTTTTATAACTTATTTGAGATATTTTTGGTTAAGCTAATATGCCGATACGATAGTAAATTTTATGAGAGATTAGCTTTTTCGAGGCATTGTTTCGTGATTCGTGGATTCTCGCTTAGTTACTGGCGTAGGAGGGGGGGGGGGGGCAAACCACCGCCGAAATTGTGACTTTGATTTTGGAGGGCTTAAAGGTACTCCACCCCCTCCTCCTACCAGAATGTTTCTTACCATCCTAAAAATATTTTTTAAATAATTAGTAAAAGATAAAATAATATCCTAGCTATTACTTTCATCCCTACAGTTTCCACGAAAAACGAGCCCTCATTTTACATTTCAAATCTTGTATACTAAATATCAAGATATCAATAAAATACATTTTGCCTTTACTTATTTACTTATTTAGTTTTCTTTCCTTTCTTTCTACCTCCCCCCCTCTCTCTCCCCCCCTTTTTTAATTTGCGAATAATAGGTCTGAAATGGTTTTGTAATTCTCAAATATAAATTTTTTCCTGGAAAGTTCCTAACTTGTCGCGTATGAAGCATCGTAACAGATTGCTTTGTTTACTGATGATTTGAAAAAATACGTTTCGGTGTTTAAAGGTCGATTGTTATTTTATCTCATTTGTCTGTTGAAGAGTTCACTCTCAACTTAAAGCAGGTCACACAATTTTTTTTTAATGATGTACAGGAACTAATTTCTTTTGTTAAAAAAAGCATAAACCCTACTTTTTATAACTTATATTCATGCGTTAATAATCTGAAAATTTGTCTAATCTCTATTTCTGCTCAATACATTTGTACGGGTGCGACATTTTCGCGTATACATTTCCAGGAATTTTAAACTTTCGGTTTTAATTATCCTATATTTGAAAAAAAAAGGGAACTATTATGCATGATATTATAAAGTATCAATTAAAAAAAAAAATTGTACTTAAAATGTAATGATTGATACAATGTAGTCGTTGCGAGTGTGACTAATATGGTCACACCTGCAACACGTAAAAATCATTAGTTTTTGCACAATTTATTTTTATAAAGTTGATACTTTATATAATAATGCATAATGGTTCTTTTTTTTACAAATATATGAAAATTAAAAACCAAAGTTCAAACTACCAGAATAAAATGCAAACATATACTAAAATATCACGTTCGACAAATGAATTGAGCAATGTATAAAAATTACTTTGAGAAAAACTACGGGAGCTGAGCAACAATGATCTCCCATGCAAAATTAGTTCTGCTTTATACATTACCATTGGAAATATTTATTTTTAGAAAGCTGATATTTCATATAATCATACATGACGGTTCTTTACATATATACGAAATATACAAATATATGAAAATTAAAAACCAAAGTTCAAACTACCAGAATTAAATGCAAACAAATACTAAAATATCACGTTCGACCAAATGAATTGAGCAATGTATGAAAATTACTGGAAGAAAAACTATACTGGAGCTGAGCAACGATAATCTCCCATGCAAATTTAGCTCTGCTTTATATATTACCATTGGAAATATTTATTTTTAGGAAATTGATACTTTATATAATCATACATAACAGTTCTTTACATACAAATATATGAAAATTAAAAATCAAAGTTCAAACTACCAGAACAAAATGCAAACAAATACCAAAATATAACGTTCGACCAAATGAATTGAACAATGTATAAAAAATGCTGGAGGAAAAAGTATAGGAGCTGAGCTACGGTGAGCTCCCATGCAAATTTAGCTCTGCTTTGTATATTACCGTTGGAAATATTTAAGACAGAATTAGTATTAAAATTTCATCCAAAAGTGAAAGATTAAAATATTTTTAATACAAAATAATCAACGATTTTTAATGTCACTGATCATTAATAAACTTTTAGTCTTGATTGTATTACTAGTAGAGAAATTCTTCTTACTAAGATTTTTTTTCTTTTGTATGCGTGTTGATATATTTATAATTGAATTTTTCAAAGAAAATTTTGCTGCGAGAAAAATGTTTAATACTTTTAATCGAATGTTAGGGAAACAACGGTTCAATGTATCTGTGAAAAACATGACCATCTTATGCATTTCGCTAAGTAAGCCGAGTACAAAAAGGCTTAGACAGATCGCTGTAATTACAGCAGCAAAATGAGGAACATCTTTGCCCTGGCTGGGTTTCGTACCCGGATCCTACGCACTGGAACCTTGTGCTCTATCGTCTGTATCACTGCTCTAACAACTATACCGTACTTTCCGCTTACTAGATTAATGTTGAATGCAGAGAATATTATCCACGGGAACTCACGGAAGTCAGCTCCTATATATCTTTTCAATTCTATGACCATGTTTACATATAGAATGAGATTTGATTATTTATATATAAAAGTAAAGTTTCAACACAATAGGGCTCCCGTACTTCTTTTGTGATGAAATAAGCTCTGGTTGAAAGGTATTTAGAATTTATGAAAAAAAAAGGACAGATTTCTGTCTATCTCTTTGTGGTTTAGTAAGGGGCTACTCATAAATGATGTCACACTTTTATAAACATATTAGACTCCCCCCCCCCTTTTCCACCCTTTTGTCACAAAGTGTCGCACTTGACTAATTCACCCATATTACGAAGAAAAATATTTTGATTTCAACCAAAATGTGTGATGTCACACATCTTGGTTTCTCCTCTCTCCCCATTGTCACCAATTGTCTTAATTTCACGTTCCACTCCTCCTTCAAAGCAGGACATCATTTGTGACAGTGAGAAGCAAAAGGATGTTAGTGGATTATTTTAAGTTTTGAGAAAAACGCATGCCATTTGTACAGGTTATCGAAATTTTTATTGGCACTTACCCCCCTTTGCTTTTCATTTTCTCATTTGTGGACGTTGTGGATTATTTATAATGTTCTTTGAGACGAGAGAAAGAAGAAAAATGAAGATTCTTATTCGATGCTTAAACTTACTTTGTTTACATCTGTGAGTATATGTGTGCTTCCTTTTTCAAGCTTAGTTCGAGCAGTATGTAAAACATCAATAATTTCTTCCAGACTTTTCTGCACTTCTGCTAATTGCTCATAGTATGACACATCCTCTTCACTGAAGGAAAAAAAAACTTTTGAAATGCAGTTTAATAAATAAATTTGTTATAAAGTTGTGCTGCAAGAAGTAATTTGAACTATGCCTTAAAAGAAATGTAACTAAGCTCCCCATTGTAAATTTATCTTATCCTATTCACTCCCGAGGTACACACCACGTGGACCTCTCTTCCTTGCCACAAAATCGGAACCGTTCTCACTTCCAGATAGCTGAAAATGTAGCTTTGAAATGATAACAATAGGATGGATCAAACTGTATTCATAACCGAAATGCTGCTGCCGAAATGTTGTTTTGATATATTTTAGTAAACATTACAGTAGATACATTACCTACAGACACGTAATTCCTTTCTCATTAGACTTTCAAAATTCGCCCTTTTTTCAGAACTCTGCATATTATATTGTTGTTGTTACTATCATTGTTTCTTAATTAATAATAATAATAATAATAAATTATTACTATTGTTATTATTATTGTGATAATTATAATTACAATTGTTATTGTTGTTATTGTAGTTGTTATTGTTGTTTTTGTAATTATTATTGTTATTATGATTGTGTATCGATTTGTTTATTTGTATATTATTATTTGCTATAATAAAGAAAATAATATTATTACTACAATTATTTAGTAAAATTATTATTATTATTATTATTAGTTTTTCGCGAGAAAGTAAGCCAAAAAGTTCTACTTTTTTGAGAAAAATGAAAACTAAAATTCTAAAGACAAAAATTTAAACAATCTCTCAAACTATATAAATATACTTCAACTTCAACATTTAAAAATATTAACTTAATTTAAGGCTACAAAATATGTTATTGCAAAATAAATTTAAGTGAGATTGCATTTGTATTGACTTTAAATTACATCATCAATGTCATTTCACTTTCCAAGCAAATTGTCTCATTAATTTTATTAGTATTTCATATTAATTGGGCATTTCCCTCCTTGTCAAAAATGTAACACTCGACAAATCATTTCCCGGAAATAATTCGCCTATAATTGCAACTCAATCATTAGGGAACAAATCGAATGTCTGCGGGTTTCACACAATCCATTCTATTGAAAACGTGTCAGACATCATCGTGAACCGTATTTTGTCCAAAGTAGGTGCAGTAAGAAACAGCTTTTTTGAAACGTAATGAGAACTTATATTTCGTGTATGACCTAAGAGATAAAGATCAACTATTCTTTCTAGACTTCTATTTAATTTCGGTCAGGAGCAGTTTTTCTGCACGTAACTCAGTTTTCATATACGTACTTTTTCTCTGCGAAACTGAAACTGAGAAATCACTCTTGCTTCAAAAGAGATTTCCGAAAGTTTAGGCGAACAGTTGTTTATAAATAAAATTGTATGCCATCTCTGTTTTTTTTTTTTTTTTTTTCCATGAAGATTAAGCGAATTTTTTCTACAAATGTCAGCAACTGTTTTGTTTGCATTTAATATTCATGCTGAATTTCTCACGATGTGGTTGGTATCAGTACCCAACTTAAGATTCAAATTTGCCTGTTAAAAATAGGCTAAAGTGAATGAATAGTTACGTACAATTTCATTTTTAAGAATTCATAACATCGTTGAAAACTGTAGCATTTAAAACATGGCAGAAAAAACACTTTAGTTTATAGATGTGAACATTTGTTTTTCTTCAAAAATTATTAAATTTTTTAATTTGGTGTTTTTTTTTGAGGGGGGGTGGGGAGAATGGGTAGGTAGAACAAAGTGCAGTAACTAAGTTACTGAAAACCTAGCGGAGGGTGGCCCAAAGCGGGTAGGTTTTCGAAGAACGCTCGAAAATTTAAGTTTTTGGATTTTTATCGCAACTATTTCGGTTTTATTTCCTAGCAGGGTTCTTGAACTTCAAAATAAAAAGTGATTTTTGCATTATTTCTCAAACCCAATATTTATTTATTATCAAATTTTACAAACTTTGAAAAACCCTCTTTACCCTACCAGGGAGCCCAAAGCTGGTGAGCTTAACTAATTGTCATTTGGCACAGTTGCTAATCAAATATGAAGTTATAAATGATTAAAATAGTTGACTTGTTACCTGCCATTAATAAAAAAAAAAGAAAAAATAAACAAGCTGTACTTATCCAATTTAAACTCAGCACATTTGTTTATAAAACATAAAGAAATAACTCATTAAATTAATAGACTAATTAATTGCCATCCTAAAAATTAACTTTCAAAGTTACGTATACTTATCCTATCGAAATAGAAAATCTAAGTCAGCACACGATTCAAGAAATTATAAATAAATACATGATTAAATCCTATACCCGCTTTACCAGAAGGCACGTTTTTTATTTCAATAACTAGTGGTACCCGTACGACTTTGCCCGTAGTTGAAAATTCAAAGGTCATTTGGTTCGCCTGTATATTTACAAATAATGGATGACGAATTTCTCGCCAAATTGCTATGTTTATTTGCTCGCCAATGTTACGATTCCACGTTATGATAATTTCTTAATTTACTCTTCCACGTTGTGATAATTTGCTCGGTAAAATTTTCTTAAAATTGGAATAGAAAAAGAACAAAATCGAATTTTCGAAAAATCGCTTTGAGGTGCACACCCCCAATGCTACAAATTAACTTTGTGCCAAATTTTATGAAAATCGGCCGAATGGTCTAGGCGCTCTGCGTGTCACAGAGATCCAGACATCCAGACATACAGAGATCCAGTTATCCAGACAGACTTTCAGTTTTATTATTAATAAAGATTATAACTTTAAATTTAAAAAAACTTCATTTTTTTTAGAAATGTATCCTTTTTTTTTTTTTTGAAAGCCTGGTTGCGCCATGCCGCTTCACTGTTGCTTCGCTGGGACTGATTAAAACTTGCGGGTGTTCATGTATACCCCCATGTACCCCCCCCCCCCATGTCATGGAGGGGAAGGCGTACGAAGGTCTACCCGCTTTGGGCCACCCTCCCCTATAACCACCAGTAGACGAACTTAATACTTTCAAGTCGCTTCCTTTGTGGAATTATATAAATGAAAATTACTTCTGCCAGTTCACTTGAACAAACAAAAAAAAAGGACTTTTGAAACCTTGAAACCTTATTTTTAAAACGAACCGAGCTGTTAACTTAGTCCAAGTTTAATGGTGATGCTTTTTATTCATTAGGAGGATGTTCATATGCAAGCAAAGTTAAACAATACGATTTAAGTGACAAATTCGGGCCAAATTTTGAAAAACAGCACATAATTGGTTTCCTCTTCCTTGACATTAAATTTTTTAAAATAGTTTTTTGCTTCGATCTTATACGAGTAACATTAAAACAACTAGCTTGCGCGTAAAAGTCCTTAATTTGTCACTAATGTGTTATGTGTCGGTACTTTTCTATCAACTTAATTCCATATCTTCGTAATTCCATAACAACGTAATTTCATCACGTAATGTGCAAATCAAATTTTTATAATCACTTTTGAAACGTCAGCGTTTGATTTCGATTAAATACGCCAAAAGGAATCCGGGTGGTAGGGTCACCATTCCTTGGTAAGGATTCCATTTTTTCTTTTAAATTTGCAAATAGAACGAATTTGTATTTTTTCCGAAAATTTATTCGGAAAAGTACCTATGTTAACTGATTCATACCTTTGTTTCTACAGTTGCCAGAAATGTAATTCCCAGTTCATTTATGGCATGTAACATAAAATCAGCCTCTTTTTAATCAAATTGTTAACTTATTTTAAAATTTGCATCGTATTATATAGTTTTAGCGTAATAAGTTATGAAATTAAGAATTAAACAATGTTTTTCGAAAGAAACATTTTAAAGAATACTCGTAGAATGGGCTCATAGATACGGAAGGATGAAACAAATACATTTTTATTTGAAAGAATTTCTTAGAAATACATCAATAGTTTCAAAAGTACGATGCACACCAGGGCATATTTTAAGGAAATTTGACTATGTGGGCAACTCCAACCAAGGGGGGGGGGATTGTAAATGTGCAGTTTATGTTAGTTGAATAATCGTCAAAAAGAGTTGGGATGTGAAAATTATAATTAGGGAAATTATTGCTAATGGTCGTTTTGTTCGATAGGAAAAGAGTGTAAAGAACATAAACGCTGTGACTCAGCATTTAAAATAGTTCAAACAGTCACTGAGTTTTTGAATTTTTTTAATTTCATTTTTTATTAGTTTTATTTATTTAGTTATATCGTTGTTTAATAGTTTTCTTTATTTAGTTATATTGTTGTTTAATAGTTTTATTTATTTATAAAACGTTAGGAGTCACGCTTTCATTTTTTTACAGAAAAATAAAAAATATATAGAAACACGTAACCGATGAAAAAATTTATTAAAATGTAGGTGGGAAATTTTATTTGACTGTGGAGACAATTTTATTTGACTGTGTGGGCAATTGCCCAAAAATCCCCATTAAAATATGCCCTAATGCACACAAACTCAAAGAAAGATCTAGAGAACCTAGCATCATGTACATCATGTTTTACTAATTGATTAGTTAATTTATCTTGAATAATTAAACATCCGAAAATCTTTGGTAATGATTAGCACTTTAAGTAAATAATAATTTATTGTATTTATAAATGCATCGTTTGATATATATATATATATATATATATATATATATATATATATATATATATATATATATATATATATATATATATATATATATATATATATATATATATATATATATATATCAGTTTCCTTTCCTTTTTTATATTTTACTTAAAGAATAGTAGGAGAATGGTGAGCAAAGTTAGATAATTAAGATGACGTAGATTTTTCAAATTTTAAAATGCAAATTTTAAAATTTGTTTTGAAAATTTCAGTACATCAAGATGGAACAATGTATATTGTAACAAAACTTGCATTGAAACATTATAATTATTATTATTATTATTCGACAGTAAATTTTTGCGTTATAAAAAAAGTGGAAAATGTTCACTTTTTTTTCAGGGAGCAAAGTGAAAAATTAAATATTTTCTATGAAATATTTTGTATTCGAGCGTAAAAAATATTTTTATCAAATGAATGAGCAAATAAAAGGATGAAAAAACAAATGAAAAGATAATAGAACAATAAGTTAATTATTTGATTAATTAATTAATTAATATATAAGAAGACTATTATATTAAGAAAAATATATGAGTGAATAAAATAGTAAATGAATAAGTGAATGAATGAATAAATACGTGAATCATTAAATGAAGGAATGTAAATGAATAAATTAATAAATGAATACACATGTGATTTAAAATGACTGAATAAGTTAACAAAATCACTTCCTTCACTTTACCCCATCCACTTTGCCCCTCATACACTTGACTAATTGTACAAAATATTTAAAATACAAGTAGGCTTATTATTAACTAAATTAATACAGCGCTGAATATTAGAAAGATCTCAATAATTAACAATTAAAATGTTAAAAACAAGAATTTTTCCATTTGATAATAATAAAAATAATTTTTGACATACTACAAAATATTACAATTTGAGTATCAATTTTTGAAAATTGCTTGTATTATCATATGCTTGGATCTTCACAGTTTTTTTTTTTTTTTCTTTGACTGGAATAGACTACATGTGTTACTACATTGTTATATTACCAGATAGGAAGCGCTAAAAGCAGAATAAATTTTCCCCATTTCACTTTGCCCCACATTTCCCTATTATTTCAATAATATTAAAGAAAATAACTTTTCGAACGATAATACTGAGAAGATTCTTTCAAGGACTAATAGTCTAAAAAATATTCGGAATTAAAGGCAATAGGAAACGACATTTTAAATTTGAAGCTTAGAAGAGGCAGCATCAAAACAAAAAATTACAGCTGTGTATGCTTATTTTGAGGGTATTTTCCCTATTATTATTTTATACTTACTTCTCCATGATTGTTAACTTTCTAAGAGGTCTAGTTTTAGCTTTGTAATACAAGACAGCAGCAATATACTAACAATTTCAGTACACTAAGGTAAAATTAGTGAACCAACGTTTACAGGACAACCATGATCCTTTTTTACTTCTACTAAATCATGCGCATTTTCTGAACAAAGTCTAGTTTTGACGCAATACAGTTGCAACAAGAAGAAACACATCAAATACAAATAAAATCCCATTGGCTGGTGATTCAGCAATAAATTTCATTATTTCAGATTCAATATTTACCTTGAGTTTTCCGGACCTTGATTTGAAATCTCTAGAAGCGTCAAAACTGGCCTGACTCCCATAGCTTCTAGCTGGTTCATAACTACTTCCGGTTCATCATATTCAGGAGATTCATAGAATACACCATCTACACCATCTGCAGCTACTTTGAACAAACATTAACTTTTTTTTTCTAGAGTAAAGTCGTAAAAATATACATAGTTCTTTGGAAAAACAGAAGGCAAGGAAATTGCATAAGAATACTTTTTGAACTACAAGCAAAACTGGGGAATCGGTAAAACAGAAGGAATGTCATTCTGAAAAAATATACATATTGATACAGAATCCAAATTTGGCTAGCGAATTTGGCTGCGAACCAGTTTTTGACTGTATCCTTGTAATACTTTTTGAAATATACCAGTCATTATTTGCGGAAGAAAAACGATCGATTGCTCTACCCAATCAGAGCAATTAGAGCCAGAAACCTAATCAGCCCCAGTTCACATGAGGGTACATTTGTACTAGTGATGGGCATAATCGAGTTCTCATAATCGAATCACTCGATTATTCAAGATCATTCGAGAACTCGATTACGACGAGTTCTCGATTATCGTATCTCGAGTTCTCGATTACCACTTTTCGAGTTCTCGAGCGTTGAACTTCTCGAGTTCTCGATTATCATTTTCCGAATTCTCGAGCGATGGACTGCTCGAGTTCTCGAATATCACTTTCCGAGTAATCGAGCGATCAACTGCTCGAGTTCTCGATTGCCACTTTCCGAGTACTCGAGCGATCAACTGCTCGAGTTCTCACTTTGAACTTCTCGAGATCTTGAGTTCTCGAGATGTTGAGTTTTCGAGATGTTGAGTTCTCGAGATGTCAATCACTCGAGCAATGTATTTTTCGACCGATTTGATAATCGAATGAACCTCTAAATATAGTTGACTTCTGATAGAGGTGCCCACCTAGAAAGGGAGGGGGGGGGGGGAGGTCATGGCGTAGCCTGTGCCATTGACATTTTTAGGGGCGGTGTTTTAAGGGGTATTTTTCATTTTTTGGGGGACTCTGCGATATTGAGGGGGGCGCGTCTTTGACCTCAGGGAGGTACCCCTGCTTCTGAAGTGATTCAGTTGCAGGGGCGGATCCGTCATTTAGGGGGTCAGAGGGCTGGCTTTGAAAAGTTAATGATTTTACTTATGAATGAGCATGGTTTTTGTTGGCTTCCGAAAAAATTTGCATTGTACCCTTCACCCAGAAAAATTTGGAGTGACTGACGGACTGCGCTGAGGTGCCCACAGGGAAGGTGGTTCATAGCGCTGACTGCGCCACTGAAATTCTTAATGGATGTTAGCCTTTTTTAGGGAGTGTCCTTCTTGAGGGGGGGGCCTGATTTTAAAAGGTGTGCCAGCACACTTGAGGAATAGATACCCTTGCGATCTAAATGGTGTTATTATCAAATAATTGTCTCTCGAATGTTTCATTCGAATATTGTTATAATTGAATGTATGCTGTCGAATGCTTGTTTATTAAAAGATCCTTTGGGATGCTTTGGTAGTCTAATGATATGTTTGGTGGAAGTGAAGGTTGGAAGCGCTAATAAGGTTCTAACATTAAAATTATAGTTCAGGTAAAAAGCGGAATACTTAAGTTGAAAACCTGAGGGGACGTCTTCCCCCTTACGTCCACCTTCGACTATACCATTGGGTAATGATACAAGTGTAACAGGTGTTAACAAACGTTTTACAGTCCAACTATACACATTACTGCAGACACGTGTTTCGGAGTTCCAAGGAACCCTTTTTTTTCAACGCAAAATGAGATTGTGGATGTAGGGACATTACTGGATGTCTTTAGGGACCATTCATTAATTACGTAAGGGTCTTGAGGGGGAGGGGATTGGAAAAATGTCTATATTTGGGGGGGGGGGCGGTTCAAACCCATTCTTTTGCAATATTTTCCAAGTCGATGTTTTACATTTGAAATTGCGCGGTCAAGTGATTTGACAGGGATTATATATTTCATTTGCGTCTGGAAAATAAATAACGTATTAGGATAAGCTGTTTTTAATTTGTTTTACAAAGAATGAATAATGTTAAACATAATAAAAGAATCGCACTATTGCATGGCATGTTTTATTTTTAATTAGTATCGCATCATATACAAAAAAATGTCGAAAAAACATTCAGTCTAAATTCCTACTTTCTAGTAAATATTTAATTACACAAAAAAGTTTAATTTAATAATAGTAAATTTAATTTCGATTCCAGTGATGTTAGATTCGTTATTTTATTATTTTGAAAAATGAAATGGAATCTTACGTAAGAATAGGGGGAGGGGTTTGAAAAATCTTCCGCACCCTTACATGGGGGGAGGAGGGTCAAAATTTGCCAAAAATGCCAAAAAATCATCCTTACGTAACTAATGAATGGCCCCTTACATGCAAAAGCTTATTATTTTGTTGAAAAAAGAGCACCTTAAAACTCCAAAACAATGTTTCTGCAGTACTCTGTATGTTTGGGATACAAAACGTTTGTTATTTCATGTTACTTCTCGGCACAAAGGTATTTATTTATTTCTTAATAAAACAAGTTTTACTTCTGTAGTTTCTAACTGTAATTCCTTCTTATGGGTGCAAATAAGTTTTGACACAAACAGTGGGATTGTAATTTTTAGGAGATATTGTCTCTTTTGGGGGGTATTGCTCTTGGGGAAGAGCTTCATAGGTGTCGCGCCTTCGCTCTTGGGATGGATAGATTTGGAATGATTTTAAAATCGAATGATTGCTTTTCGCTTGCTTTATTCGAATGGGGTTATAGTTGAATGTTTGGCGTCGAATTTTCGATAATTGAGAGATTTCATAATAATCGAACGATATTTTTCGAACGAAAATTGTTAATTATCATATGAGCAGATTAATGGAGGGGCATGCGTTGTATGGGTGGCGGATACAACGGGAGGGTCATGGGGGTCATGACCCCCCTCCCTCCTACCCTAAACCTACAGTATCCATACGCATTGTGTTCAAACACTTCATGCATAAAATGCAAACGATGACAGTATCTTTTCATTTCATTAATTATTTTTTAAAGTACATATTTGAACTACTACTTCGTTTCATTGCTCATGAAATTAATTTGCAACGTTTATCTCCAATTAGGTGCCTTATTCCTAATCAATTTGATGCTTTTTATTGACTCCCAAACACGTTCAGACATTTTTCGTATCAAAAACGGGAATTTCGTTCATGGGGGTGGGGGGGGGCTTTCTTCAACACGACCCCCCACCCATAATGGTTTTCTGTATCTGCCCCTGGTGTGATTCGGCGGTGAAATCTTGAAACAGAGGGTAGAGAAACGCTTTCCATACTGTTTTGAACTTGACAGTTATAAAGATTAAATATGTACAATTTTTATTAAAAAGTGAGTGATAATGATAATATGGGCGGGTCTTTGGGCGAAACTAGCAGGTTTAAACTTGAGAGTTGTTAAACTTAAAAATATATTGAGCTAGTATTGCACAAACTGTGTAATTGAGAATTTAAGGTGGTCTTAGCTCGTTTTCGGATCATTGTTTCTTAGGGGGAGGGAGAGGTGGAATTTTCATAAGAGGCGCGCCATTGCTCACAGGAACAGACGAACACCTCTGTCATTCTATAAGGTTTCAGAATCAAATAATTGCTTCTGAAGTGCTTTTTTTTTCGGATGGGGTTACTCAGAGAGCACACTTCGTTGAGATAAAGGTTTTAAAACGGTTGTTAACGCTGTGACAACCATGTCAAAATGTTTGTGAAACGTTTTAACGCAATGTGTTTATAATGCAGTGATGCCCATCCCCCCTCCCCCCACCTGGCGATGACAATCATCCCTCAAATGCGACGAAGAACCCCCAGAACGAGAGCCCCCTAAAATAAGACGAAAAGCCCTCTTATAAGTTACCCTCTCTCTTCAAAACTTCAATGGCGCGGTCTGCGCCATGGTTCTTCCCCACCCCCGCCCTCTCTCTCGTGGGAACCCTTGCATAATATATTGCCTGTTGTCGAATGTTCGGTTATCGAGCGTCTCGGATAATTTGAAAATCCAATACGTAATCTGCTTTTCAGAGAAACTTGGTAATCAGTTTGTCCTTTTTGAGGACCAGCGCACGGAAAATGAAGCGCAGCTACGAAACCTTAAATTCCAAAAATGGACCGTCGCGAACCAAAGCATTTTCAGCAGTTTTGCCTCAACACACTTTACAAAAAAAAAAAAAAACTCATAAAATCAGCACATCAATTGACTCCAAATTTTTAAGTTGAGTAAATAATATACTAATCAACATTTATGAAAATATAAGGAATATGACATTAAAAATATAAGGAATATGACATAACCAGAAGCGAGTAAAAAAAGAAAAACATTTAAATTCAACTACGCACGCAAAAATAAATGCTACGCACACAAGAAGTCACAAATATCTTGCGCATAGGAATTAAAAAAAAAAAAAAAAAAAACAATAATCTGTATAAAATATAATTTTTATTAAAAAAAAGGGTCAAAGAGTGGAAGCTAAAACTAATCCCACACGACAATCTTCAATATTTCTTTTTAATGCATTCAGAAACATTTCAACTTCACTCCCTGCGCTTTTAATTACATATTTAAGTCAGCGAATGAAAAAGAAAAATAAAAAAGAGCGAATCAAGAAAGAAAAAAAAAAATCATGAACTTCAATGCACTTCAAGTCACACTTGTAACTTTCAATGCGCCGGGAATCCCAATCTTCTGGAAAAACGCAGCCAGAAATATTTTACCCTCCCATCTCATGTATCAGTTTCCCCAGATTAATATAATTCTACTAACAAGAACACAGTCACACGCAAAAAAAAAAAAAAAAAAAAAAAAGCAAAAGCAATAAACAAGAATAAATGAGTCCTTTTGCGCAGAGCAACGATTCCCCTACTTGTTTACATAATTAACTTCATGTTTGAGAGATCGAAACCGTTCGAAGTAATCACGTGATATCTGAGAATCATTACTTTAAATGCATAGCCGTTCGAATAAATCACTCAAAATGATTGTAAAAAAATAAAAATCGAGAAATCAACCCGTTACACAAATTGAGATCGAAGGGAGAGGGGGGTGATAGCGTATCATTTCAATCATTCCGGGGAATCCCCCTGAGGGCCACCAAGAGTCAAGGGACCGTTGCCAGGTTTTTAGCCGCCACCCATAAACTTATAAAAGTTTATACTACTCCAAGCCGGGTCGTCCAAATGCCGGGCTCCTAGTTTCTGATAAGCTAACAGTTGTGTTGACAAGCAATGAATACAATAACTTCTAAAAGCCAGGAGGGTTCGCCCCTTATTATACCCCTAAATGATAGGCTTAATGGCACATTCCTATTTTGAGCGTACCCCTGCCAAAACAACTCGGGAATTCAACTGTTCCAAAAGTTAAGGGTATCCCCCCACCCCCTTTCGCTGGGCGATATGGCGCACCCTATCAAATGTTACGGGGCATCCGTCTAGAAAGAGCTCCCCCCAACTCCCGAAATGAGATTTAAAAATCTCTCAAAAAATCACTTCTAAAAATTTCAGTTTCGCAGGCTGCGCTATGGACCCCTCCCCCCTCCCCGAAAATGAGATTTAAAGAACCCTCTCAAAAAACTGGACCTCAAAATTTTAGTGGCACCGGCTGCGCCATGCCCCCACCCCTTCCGAAAATGAAATAAAAAACACTCTGAAAAAGCCGGCCAATGGCGCAAGTTGCACCATGCCCCCTCCCCCTTTTTAGTAAGCACCCCTGTAGCAGTAAACTCAATTCTGGAAAAGCTCAGAAAATGAACTACTTGAGTACTCGATTCAAACGTCTCGAGATCTCGATTTGAAACATCTCGAGATCTCGATTAAAAACATCTCGACATCTCGATTCAAAAGATCTCGAGAAGTCAATCGCTCGAGTACTCGATTATAAAGATCTCGAGAAGTCAATCGCTCGAGTACTCGATTATAAAGATCTCGAGAAGTCAATTGCTCGAGTACTCGATTATAAAGATCTCGAGAAGTCAATCGCTCGAGTACTCGATTCCAAAGATCTCGAGAAGTCAATCGCTCGAGAACTCGATTCCAAAGATCTCGAGAAGCAAATCGCTCGAGTTCTCGATTTCAAAAGATATCGATTATCAATCACTCGAGTGATCGACTTGAAAAGTTCTCGATTATCAATCACTCGATTATCAGAAGTACTCGATTCCCGAGATCTCGATTATCAAAAGATCTCGATTATGCCCATCACTAATTTGTACAATCAAATTTCGTTCGATTCCTTTAGTTACTTTTTAAGTTAGAGAGGTCATCCAAGTAATTAAATAAAGAAATAAATAAACTTTACACACACACACAGATTTCCCAAAAGTTGTCAAGAAAATAGGGGAGGGAGGATGAGCTAAACAAGCGTCCCTTAAAATAAGTTAATCCATCGAAACCCAAAAACTGAAAATTCCTATTTCAATTATTTTTTCTGTATATTGAATGTAGAAGAAATGAAAAATGATACAAACTTCAGAAAATAAAAGCATTGGCGTAAACTAGGAGGGGCATAGGGGGGCAAGTGCCCCCCTACTTTTTTTAGCCATGAGCAGAGTTATTATTTTGACCCCCTAGTTTTTAAGCAAAGGTTTGTTTTTCATTTGCTTGTCAAATTGACCTTATTTTCAAACGATAACAAAATGTAATCGTATGTTACAAATGCAATTGTTATAAATTATATGCAAAAGTTGTATCCTTGTCTTCAGCAACCACCAATCAATATTTTCAACCTATAGTTTATCTGCTTTTAAACTGCACCACAGCATTTCTTCTCTTTTTTCCTAGCTCATCTGAAAAAAAGAACGTGTTCAAAATGCTGCTCCTCCGAAGCCCCCGCCACGCCCACACACACACACGTGCGCACATCGGAAGCATTATGGAGCATCTGAAATTTCATTTTCAGGTCTTCAATTTTGAGAATTTTCCGGCGGAAAGCCTAAAATTACCGAACAACATCGAAAATCGCTCAAAACTGCGTTTTAGAGCTTTAATTTTGAAAATTTCCTGGCCCAAATATTACATAATAGAGCCTTACAATCGCGTTAGCTTTTAGCACCATCATTCTGAAAATTTTATCAGGTAAGAGCTCTAAAACATCTTTCCATTAAAATCTTTAACGTTTGTCTAAAATTGCGTTTTTGAAACTTCAATGTCGAACGGAGGGGGGGGGGGGAGGTATGATTTCGACCTATAAAAAAATCGATCGGGAACAGTCCTTGAGCTTCATCCGTTACCCTAACGTCGATAAATATGGCCTATAATCGCGTTTTTAAAGCTTCAATTTCTAGGAATTCCGTTGAGAACCCTGTACCTTTTGTCCCACTAGTCTCAGCGAAGGAAGTCTAAAAATTGAGTTTTTTAGAGCTCAAATTTCAAAAATTTTCCCGGGGGAGAACCCCCGGACCCCCCTTTCCAATCAGATTTACATTTTTCTTCTCGTTTTCGATGTACTCCTCCTCCCCCCCTTCCCTACAAACTTTGTGTCACTGAAAAAGAACATCACTTTGGTTCAGGACATAGATCACAAATAACAGGTTATGTATTACTGTTCAGATTCCTCATTCCTGGGATCCTTGAAAACAACTTCGGAAGAAAAAAAAACTTCATTTCCAAAGTACTTAGAACTCCCTGAACTTTCTAATTAGTCCACGAAGTTATTCGCGAATAAAAACCAACGCAACTTGGAAAAAGAAATCCGTACTTAAAGACTACAAAACATAAGCACAACTGTTTTGCATTATTTTAGTTGGATGGCAGAATATGAATCAAATAAATATCCCTTGAAAAAAAAGTTTTCCCCCCCCACTTCATGTGGCCAAGTTACGCCTCTGAATAAAAGTATTCCATATTGCAACACAATGAACTTGACTAATAAAATATTTAAAAAAAAATGTTTTTTAATTCTAAAGACTATTTCTATAAGCTTGGTTTGCGCTAAAAAGCAGGAAATAAAAAGAGTACATGGTTTCTTCATTAAAGCGTTCAAAATTTGCAGTTGACCTTATTATCTTTATATATAGAGTAATTCTAAAGCAACCAATAAAATTTAAGTTAAAAATTGAGAGAAAAAGAAATACGCGGTATATAGCTTTTTACGAATAGCTTTTACTATACCGCCACTATTTATTCTCTCAATTTTTGGTTTAAATGTTATTGGTTGCTTTGTATATAACTAAATATTTGTTGTATATAATATAACTAAATATTTGTTGAGAATTTGTTGCAAATTTCTGAATTAAAATACTTATTTTTTTATGAACTCTAAAGTAAACTTGGGGTGTCACCACACAGATGGGTGTCAACCGGGGGTTTTGCAAGAAAGTTACAGCATTTAAAAATTGAATTCACACGATTTGATCAACAATAATTTGCTAAACATTAAAGGGAGAGCAAATTAATGCTCATTTAAAAAACGATGGGGTTTCTGAGTGTAATCTCACTTTAAAAATCGCACCTATTGAAAATGATTTTCAAAGTGAATTTCCAATGTTGTATGCATCTTAAGTTTGCAATAAAACACGACGCGAGCATTTCAAAAAAAGGAACTAATATTCCAATCACTATTCGGGGTTCTTTCCCTTCTTTCCAAGAAAAGGAAAAATTGACAAAAAAAAAAAAAAAAAAAGGCCGGAGTCGGACATTTCAAACATGTGTTTGGAGCTTATGTTTCGGAATATTAGACCCAGACCTACCATTTTTTTTCGATCATTGCACTCCCCTCACCTTTCTGATGATGAACCCCCCCCCCCCTCTTAAACCAGAAGTTGGATCCGCCCCTGTTTTGACCTCAGTTAGCTCAGATAAGAGAGGTTGTGCTGTAAAGAAAAGTAAAAAACCATTGAGGTTTTTTTAACGGCACCATACTTTTTGAAAGCGTTCATATGATAGTTTTGCAATCAATGTTTATAATTAACTTACATTCAATTTATTCGTTTACATTTCATTACATTTAACATAAAAATACTTACCAAATATATGAGGAGCCAGTTCAAAAGCTGCTTCCGTCGTTGGAAGTAAAATTGGGAGGATAAACAGTATAATCATACCTGAAAAATTAATTTAAATTATTAAGCTCGTAAGGGCTCACCATAAATGATGCCCCCCATTTTTTCCATACTATTGTCACCTTTCCTCAGTTTGCCACAAAGTTTCGCACTTCAACCAACCTCCCTCATCACATATCACGCTAAAATTACCGAAACAAGTACTCGCAGTTCAGAAACAAAGCATTATGTTACAGGTAATACTGAAAATTTTATTTTAAAGTTTCAACAATTATAGTTGAAAATCAAAAGCATCATTATGTGTTTTATGTCGCATTAGTGAGCGTAACAACTATAATTACGCTCTCAACATTTCTGCGTAGAGCACGTCAACTTCATCAAAATGGGGGTGAGTGAAATAATTCAGATGTTTACTTTTGTTTCAGCTGTTTCGTTTTTCTTTTTTTGGTCTTTGTTTTTTTCTCTTTTGATATTGTTTGGTTTTTGCGAAAATTTTTAATTACTTCTTTTAATAATTATAAAAGAAAGATAAGTTTTTATCTCTTTCGAGCATAAGAAGTCTTGCAGTATAATATAAATATGAAGAATCTCCAGGAAGTGAGAGCGTTTTGAAGAAAAGAGAGTTATACCGACATCTCGGAGCACAAAGCAATTCCAGAGGTACTCGCTATATATGTCGACCCCAGCACCACTCAAAATAAGGATACGGCTAGGAGAGCACACAAGTCCAGAACGATGAAAATGTGATTTTGAAAATGATAGCGACATTTTATCTTAAAAGCGTAAAAGAAGAATATTTCCTGTTGACTAGGATTAAATTAACCTTAACCATCATCGATGTTTTCGAAACAAAACAAAATCAATGAGAACAAAATCATAAGAAGTAAACAGCCTGTTCATTTTTTTAAAAACGAACGCAAAATAAAAAAGAATATAAAAGAAATTTTGAAAAAAAAATTTAATCTGCTGATTTTAACTAGTTAAAATCAGCAGTTTAAAAAATTTTTTTTTAAATAAAATGTGTGATGACACACTTCTTGTTAATCCCTCGCCTCTGTTGTCACGCATTTTCGGATTGTAAAATAATCAGTAAAATTGAGTTTTGTAACAAAAGTTGTTGCATATGTCTGAAAAGTGCTTAAAATATGAGATCGTGCTGCGTTTAATAAATATTTATTCGAAAAATATTTCACAATGTAGCATATTAGATTTAAGTTCTAATAATATTTCCCAACAAATGAGTTCAACAACCAGCCTTCACCTGCTATGATAAATTTTAAGAAGTGTCGAAGTATAATTTATTAAATGAAAAATACTACATTTTTATTTATTTTTTATTTTTTCTTCAAATGAACGATGAAAACGAAGTAAAGTATAATTTAAGTTTATGACCAAGAGTACATCATTTTGAAGAACTTTTAAAAACCAGCTTCATTCAAAAAGATTTCTTCATTTTCTTGTTGCCAAGGTGCTCCATTTGAAGAATATCAATGTCTGAGTGAGTCAATGAAATGAATTTTATATATCGTCATCTCAGAACAACACTAAGACATCTAATCCCTGGAATAACACTAAGATATCCTACTGTTGCTCTGGAGCGACGATACAGCGTGGCGTTAAATTTAAAATCATTGTGGTTTGTTTCCCTAATGATTACGTTGTATCACCAACAAGTTATGAGAGACCAAGAAAATTAAAAGGCTAAATTTTGCGAAATTGCGCATTCAAAGACTCTTCAAAGTATTTTCTGATAATTTTCCTGAAGTTCTATTGATAATGATCGACGAAGGTGGATCAAAATTAATAAGATGATGTTATATATATATATATATATATATATATATATATATATATATATATATATATATATATATATATATATATATATATATATATATATATATATATATATATATATATATATATATATATATAAAATTATCCATCGTGACGTCATTGTCAAGAAACTTTACAAACGATTGTAGGGCTGTTGTTCCAGTTGAGAAACACTGCTTTAAACTCGTTTCGTTTTAATACCGTTTAACCATCAAGATAGCGCACCTGAGTAGAAATAAAACGTAGCTCATCTCAAATACAAGCATTGCAAAAGAAACGTAATAATCTTTTTTTTTTTTTTTTTTTCAATCTGAATTTAACTCTCTTTCTTGGTACGATCCTGGCACAAATTAACTTACATAACTGGTACAAGGAGGCGTATAATAAAAGTTGCAATCGATTTAGATGAAAATCCTTGAAATATTAATCACACCATAAATATGAGCTCTGAAAACCAATCAGTGACCATAACTATCATTATTTCTTTAATGAAATGTAATATTTGAGTGCAAATCAATTATGAAGTTAGAGAGACGACTTTAATCTCCTCAAACACACTGTGTTTGCCCTCCAACCTCTTTCTTTTGAGATGCTATTGTCTTTTATCCCCAGAGGTCATTGTTGTTTAAGATTCAAAAGAAGCTTTCTTGTGTTTTTTATTAATTTGAATGTAAAAATTTAATTTTTCCTCAATCTCACGTTTTTCCCCAAACTTACTTAGAAACTTAAAATATTGGTCCTAATAATTTCTGCAAGTATTACAAAGAAAACAAAAAAGGTTTTTACAATTTTTGCAAATATTTTAAGTAATTTTGTTTAAAAATTCTACGAATAAAACTATTAGTACAAAACCTTTTGTGCTGAAAACGAGACCATGATCGTTTTTAGCACAATAAAAGAGAAATTAAGAGCTCAGAAGTCATCCTCGAACAATGACTAAAAACCGCACAAAGACAATTCTCTTTTCTGCGGCTTTGAATATTATTGATTTTTCAGCATTATACGGACATGGTAAGTGTTTTCCAATGAGCAGGAATATTTTTTGAATGAAAATACAATCATCGATTGAAAAACTTCAGCAGTCATCGTGCTGTGCCAGAGCTTTAAAAATTGCATTCTGTTTCGCAATTTCGTTTTTGAATTTTTTTTTCTTCCTTTTAAAGTAATGTTAATTAAAACTTTGATCTGCGAGATATTTCGTTTGTTCCGCATATTAACATGACTGCCTTTTGTAAGTATGAAGAAAGTTCCCAAGCATCTTGTATAGATGGACATTTTTGATCAAGCTTTGAATCTCCTTTGAATTTTTGCGCATAAAAGTGCTTAAAAAAATTATTAAATAAAAACAAAAAAACGGACTGCGTAAAAACCAAAAAAACTAAAAAGAAAAATGTATAAGCCCAGTAGTTTAAAATGTAATAAGTACTACTGAATAACTACACCGTTGAAATAGTTTTATAACCGTACACAGATAAGACAAATCATAAATTCAAAAGCAGAATAGAAGGATCAACAGTCGGGGCCCATTCCGTTCTGATTCAAGGAAACCCGTTAAATTTGAATGGGCAACGACTGTTGGTCCTTCTATTCTGCTTTTGAATTTATGATTTGTCTTATCTGTGTACGGTTATAAAACTATTTCAACGGTGTAGTTATTCAGTAGTACTTATTACATTTTAAACTACTGGGCTTATACATTTTTCTTTTTAGTTTTTTTGGTTTTCACGCAGTCGGGTTTTTTGTTTTTATTTGATAATTTTTTATTTTCCACTTTTTAGTTAATTTTCATTGGCTTAGTTATTATGATTATAAGACGGTAGATTTCGTTGTCATTTCATTGAGAGAGTTTGTATCGTGAGATTTATTAAGTAATTTGCGGTGGTCTAAACTACTGATAATTAGTCCCTCTGGGGACATAACTAGGCTTAAAACTAAATGTGCTTGACCTTCGGCAAAAATGCGTGAACTTAAGTCAACCACAGCACAGCTATATAAACAGTCTGTATAACTTTTGATGACTCGAAATCGGAAGCGTCCCCCCCCCCCCCCCCGTCAATCTAATCTTTCTCGCAAAACTAAAAAAGCCTCTCAAGAAAGTACACGTCGCGAAACTCAATCCTTTGAATCAAGGCAAAAACAAATGCAACACATGTTAGCGATGAAAATCGAATTAGTAGGCTTTCTGTTTTTTGGTACTTGTTGCATGGGGGGTTTATTTTGATGAAGACTACAAATTTGAGTGTCTTGCCTTCGTTACGCATAATATATTTTTTATTACAGTACAGAATACATATAAAGAACACATGAATGAATTTACATCACATAGAGGGGAAAGTACATTCGGAGCGAGGGTGTCTTAACCCACCGCCTCAAGTGGGAGAAGCAATCGCTCAGACCACTCGGCCACTGAGCCCCCAATTAATAGACTTAGTAAACAAAAAATTCAGGCAGCGAAAACTACCTACATTTGTCGCACGCAGGTAGCGTGCGACACAGTGTGCAACACCCAACGTGCGCCGATCCCGAACTGACAAAATGGCAACTGGTTTTTCAAATGGTACGCTTGATTACTGGCATGTGTTTAGTGACACTCCCAAGGTTAAGACAAATCGATTGACGTAAGAATTACCAAAATTGGTCAAGGCGTTTAGCCTGTAGAACACCACATAGAAACAGACATACATACTGAAACTATATACATAGACTGATAAACACATTACCCACCTTTTACGTCGCGCACGCACAGTCGGGTAAATAAAAATGGCAATGAAAAGTTTGTTTAGTAATCTTTTTTTTTTCTTTTTCCATTTTTAAATGGAAATAATTTACGTTGTGTTTACATCGTCCCTTCGAACTTTCGTGTACGTCACATTCCAGAACTTCTTCAGCGAACAAGGACAAAGTTCCCCAGCTTTGTGAGCAATCAGTATTAATACGTTGATATAGTTATTACGCCCTAAATCTCCATTGGTTTTTCCCGTTAAAGCGATAGAAAATGTGATAAGTTCAATGATGCAAACAAAAATTTAATCTTGTTCTTTTTTAGCAGAATTTATAGAAATTGTATTTACAACTTCCGAACTTCTGTTTACATGACATAACAAAACTTCTTTAGTGAACAAGGAGAAAATTCCCAAGCTTTGTTTACATTCAGCTACTGTAGAGATAGTTGATCCACCTACTTAAGATCTCTTTTGACTTTTGGCATAACAGCGATAAGAAATATAATAAATACAATAATGCAAAAAAAAAAAAAAGAAAGAAAGAAAGAGGTAATCTATCTTTTTTCATAGAATGAATTTAAATTGAATGTACATCTTCTCTTGCGGATTTTTGTTTACACCACACTGCCAAACACTATGAAAAAAAATCCCATGCTCAATCTAAGTTCAAAATCAATAAGTTCATAAAATCCTAAATTTCCCTTGATTTAATGCACAAAAAGCATGCGGTAAATGCAAATAAAAAGGCTTTTTTTTTCTTTTGGAAGAACTAGTTAAAATTGTGTTTGCATCTTCCTTTGTGAATATGTTTACAGGTTTACACCACATGAGATGACTTTCATTAGAGAGCACGAAGAAAGTTCCCAACCTTCGTAGGCACTCGATATTAATACATGGAGATAGTTTATCAATCCCTAAATCTCTCTTCATTTTTTTTCTTGCATAAAAGCATTAGAAAGTGCAATAAATGCAAATAAAAGGGTAAAGTTTTTTTTTAGTAAAATTACTTTAATTTGTGTTTACGTTTACATCTTCCTCTCCAAAACTTTGTTTACACCTCATAATACATGTGAATTTCTTTTGTGACATGGAGAAAGTTTCTAAGCTTCGTGTACATTCAATATCAATACATTGATAGATTTGTTCAATCCGTGAATCTACTTAGATTTTTTTGCATAAAAGTGATAGAAAATGTGATAAACGCAAGTAAAAAACTTGCAAGGATATATTTACTTAAAACGCATTGTTAGAAACTTACCGGTACGGTTGGCAAATCAGAAATAAACTGGTAAGAATGAATCACACTCAATTGAAGTAAAGTCACACCTAGAACTGAGGAAAAAGCGATTTACTTCTCCATTTCTTGTTTAGTTTTCTCCAGGTGTGGGACACTTCAGGCTCCTTCTATCATGCGCGCGATTGCGTTTTGTTTGTGCTAGTCTCAAATTTATTATTCAAACATATTTATTTTTATACATCATGCTAAAAACATGCTGTAGCAGATGAGTAAAAGTTCGTAAGCAAATGAAAGTCAAATGCATGCTGCTCAAATAATAGATGTTCCGAGAGGAATTTTCCTTTTTCATAAATTGGCAAAAGTATTTGGCACGGATAATTGGCTAACAGAGTTTTTTGTCAAGCTTTTAGCAGGGGTGCCCGCACTGATTTTTTTTTTGGGGGGGGGAGGGGTTAAGGGCATTTTTGTCATTTTTATTGGAGGCTCTTGCATTTGGGAGGTGAAGGTCTTCGCGATATTTAGGGAGGTGAGCCCTTGCCCTTAGGGGGGTGCACCCCTGCTTTTAGCAAACTTTCATGAAGCTTGCCTGTAAGACGACTTGAAAAAAAATATTCAAAATTTGGTAAACTGTGATGATAACATTTAAAGTAGTTTATTTTTCACTGCGAATGCGCGAAAGATGGACAAGATGAGAAACTGCCTTTATTCAACTTTCAATCATCAAAAATAGGCCTGCCCCTCCTCTCCTCCCCATTGCTTTTCAAAGTTCCAAATGAACGATCAATCGAAAAATGATAATTTTTTTTTTAGAGATGGTTATTTTATCAATCAGCTTCGTGTGGTGCCTTCTCTCTGAACACATCTCTTTCGACCCCCCCCCCCTTTCACTGTTGGTGCAAACACGGCCTTCATAATTTCTTAGCGACTTATACAAAGACAAATACAAATGTGACGACCAGCAACAGGCTCTGGGCCCAGCAAGGCTGGTCCTAGTCAATTAATTAGTCCCCAATGAAGATCAATGGCCCTCTTAAAGCTATCCACTCCCTTGCTCATTACCGCCTCTTCCGGTAAGCTATTCCAAGTGCCCACGACCCTGCTAAAGTAGTAGTTTTTCCTGATTTCCAAGTTAGCCTGAGATTTAAATAGCTTAAAACAATGACCCCTTGTCCTGCTTTCCCCGCAAAAATTTAATCCATTTACATCTTTCATTTTGATAAATTTAAATAACTGAATCATGTTCCCTCTGACTCTCCTTTGCTCCAGGCTATACATGTTAAGCCTATTAAATCTGGTATCATAATCTAAATCTGAGAGTCCCCTTACTAATTTAGTTACCCTTCTTTGAACCCTTTCCAATACGAAAATATCTTTCTTCAGATAAGGCGACCAAAACTGAACAGCATACTCCAAATGAGGTCTTACTAAACTCCTATATAAAGGCAGAAGAACTTTCTTAGATTTGTTTGAAATAGATCTCTTGATGAACCCAAGCATTTTGTTGGCTTTGTTACTAGCAATACTGCACTGTTGACTAAACTTGAAGTCCTGATTTATAAAGACACCCAGATCCATAACATTTTCTGCCTGATTTATGACTGAACCCTGTAAATGGTATCTCATACGCATATTTCCATGACCTAAGTGTAGCACTTGACATTTCCCTACATTAACTGCCATACCCCATTTATCTGCCCACTTAGTAATATGATCTAAATCCTCTTGCAGCTGTTTTACTTGTTCTTCATTTTCGACAATCCCCATAACTTTTACATCGTCAGCAAAACAATTCATGCTTCCAGAAATATTTTCATTGATGTCATTCATAAATATAATAAACAAAAGAGGCCCTAAAACTGATCCCTGAGAAACCCCACTTAAAACATCACTCCAATTAGAATGATTTCCTCTCACAACTACTCTTTGCTTCCTACCAGTAAGCCAATTTCTAACCCAAAGTAAAGTTTTTCCTCCTATTCCAATGTCAGCTAACTTGCTGAGAAGAGCAACATGCGGTACCTTGTCAAAAGCTTTTTGAAAGTCAATATAAACAACATCCACACATTTTTTGTTATCTAAAGCTGAGGTAACCTTGTCGTAGAAATGCAATAAATTAGTAGTACAGGATTTACCTTTCCTGAAACCATACTGCAAACTAGTCAACAGACTATTAGTCTCTAAGAAAATCATGATCTTAATTTTGATCAAAGTTTCGAAAATCTTACAAATCACCGAAGTCAAACTTACAGGTCTATAATTCCCGGCAAGACCTTTAGACCCCTTCTTGAAGAGTGGCGTTATGTTAGCCAGCTTCCAGTCCTCTGGCACCGTCCCCGAGTTATAAGAAGTATTGAAAATATTCAAAATAACATCCACTAATTCCTCTGCACATTCAACTAAAATTTTTGGATAAATATTATCTGGTCCCGGAGCTTTAGTTGCTTTAATCTTTTTCAAATGAAATAAAACCTCCTCCCTGGAAAATACAAAATCCTCAAGCTGTATAATAGCTTGTGTCTTGTTAGTGTCAACTGTTGAGATACAGTTATCGTTAAACACACTGGAAAAAAAAGTTATTCAGAACATTTGCAATATCCCTATCGTTTTGGATTAAATTTCCATACTCATCAACCAAAGGCCCAATTTGACTGTTTCGAGTTTTCCCAGAATTAGCGTAAGCAAAAAACCTCTTAGGGTTCCCATCAATATCATCTGCCAGCCTTTGCTCCAATTCCCTTTTCTGAATCCGTACCAAATACTTAAAATTTCGCCTTGCCTTACCATACTGGAGCCTCTCCGCACTCTGACCAGTTTCTTTAAACTTACGAAAAGTGGCTTGCTTATAATTAAGAGCTTCTTTAGTCTCCCTGGAGAACCACATGGGCCAAATTTTGGTAGTAACACCTTTTATCCTAAATGGAACATAGTCGCCAACGGATTTAGCAAGTTTATCCTTAAATTCCGTCCACTGCTGATCTACGTCGCTATTTTCCAACCCTGACGAAAAAACCTCTTTCAAGCTCTGCCTAAGTGCAACAAAATCAGTGTTTCTGAAATTGGGCACAAACCTAAAATTATCATCTTTGCACACTTCAAATTTAACCCGGAACCTAATGCTGTTATGATCACTATCTCCAATATGCTCCCCTACACTCAACCCCTGAACAAAACTACCTATGTCACAAAAAACTAGATCCAAAATTGCCTCCTCTCGAGTTCCTTGAGTTACAACTTGATCTAAGAAACAGTCACCAATTACTTTTAAAAATTCCTCTTCTTTGCCATTACCAGGATAAAAATTATTTCAATCAATACCCGGAAAATTGAAATCCCCCATTATGATAACGGATCCCTTACTGGACATGTCACTAATAATACGGTACATCTGTTCATCTTGTCCCTGGTTTGAATTAGGTGGCCTATAAATGTTTCCAAAGCGTAGCTTTTTGCCCTTACTGCTCTTCAACTCCAGCCAAACCATATCAATATCAGTAGAGGCTTATCATTTATGACCAATTCATTGCAAATAAAATTGTCTCTAACATAAAATAAAACCCCACCACCTCTTTTACCTACTCTATCCTGTCTGAACAAATTATACCCAGCAATATGTAATAACTCTGCATCAGATTCGCTAGCCCATGTCTCTGTAATTCCAATAACATCCAACTTCTCATCCATAACTATGCTTTTCAATTCATCCATCTTGTTCCTAATACTGCCCCCCCATACTATTATGTAATACAAATACCCAGTTGAATCTTAGAGAATGTTCGAGTGATATGTGGATGCCTCAATTACCAAATCGATTAACTCCACTTCTTAAAACAATCCTCATTTCTGCTTTAATAGTGCTTTATCAATGCTTAGCATGTGAATTTATGTTAAAGTCTTGGTTCAGTACATTTCTGACCAGATGGCAGAAAATGTAACACGAGGGCCTATTTACTCCTATGGATAACACAGGGGTGTCCACCCCCCTTAAAAGCAAAGGCGCTCCCCTAAATATCGCTAAGACCCCCCCCTCCCCAAAAGCAAAAGCCCCTGCTAAAAATTGAGAAAAATATCCCTTTGGAAAACACGTCCCTAAAAATTTCAACGGCACAGTCTGCGTCATGAACCCCTCCCCCCCCCCCAGGCGTGCATTAATAATTCTTGGATAGACCATCTACTCTCTGAGAATAACAATATAGAATACGAAAGTCTCCAGTTTAGTCGTAAGTTACAATTGAAAAACTTGTTGAGTGGATGGCTCATCGAAAAGTTCAATGAAAATCAAATTTTATATATAAACTACGTTTTCATATAGGGACTCTATTTATCCCTTTTCTCCTTGAAAAAGATTTAAAATCATTCTCAAGTTGTCATTATTGTTCGAAAAGTGATAGTTATTTTAAATGAAATGCTCTTCTTTACGCTCAAACGTAATTAATGATGTAAATATTCGCAGACGAAAATTTAAATGGACCGTTGCCATACCGTGGCTACATAGCCTAAGGAAACTTTAAAACTGACACTGTATTTGTAACTGTGCATCATATGTTTTGGTCTTTGGCAATGTCGTAATTTCATTTTTGCGTATTATTATTTGTTGATCTACATTAGTAAATTTAACATGATGGACTTTGCAAGTGGGAATGCATTTTATTCTGCGATGCTAAGTCTCTAGTTTGTTTCCGGTTTACTTTTTTTAGTTTTAAAAATGAATGACTCTTATAACGACGGTGAGTATCTGCACTTCTGTATTTTTTTTAAAGTTTATTGCTCCGATTTCAATTTAAACCTCCTTATTATATTTTATTTTAACTGTGCAAGAAATTATTTGCCTCATTGAATAATTTTGCGGATAATTAGCTTTCAGAATGCAGTGATCGGATTAATCTTTGTATTGCTTTATTACACGTAATCTCATTTTCAATGTTTGTGTATTTTAGAGCAAATAGTTATGACTCCTACCAAAAGGAGTAGGGACCATACTACAGTTACTATGGAAAGATTAAGATTATCAGATATGGACCAGAAGAATATAATACACATTGGTGGAGGAGACCATAAAGGGATCGTCATATACCGGGAACCATGCTATGGTAAATCATCATTTATTTTTTTAAATTGAAAGTGAGAGCTTTTTGTTTATGCTAGGAAAATTAAGCAAGTTGAAAGTTCGGGAAACTTCAACATGATTACAAATGTACCTTTTTAATAAAAGAATTGATTCAAGATAAATAAATAATAATAATTAAAAAAAAACTTCGAAGGGGAAACAACGCGGACAAACTTTTACCAACAATTTAGATATTTATATGAAGCTCCAATTTTATGTGATAAAACATTTCAATTTAGCATTAATACTGACATTTTTCTCCCTTTTGTTTATTAGCCTATGAACTTATTTTTTAAAAATTATATAGGCAGGCCTATAAGATGCTAGTTAAGGTTTACTATACATATGTAGATTGAATGATGAAAGAAATATTTGTTTTAAGTTTGATTTAGCAGCTAACAGATTATTTTGGTACTTTTCTGTTATAGTTAGTTACATCTTTTGACTTTAAGATTTGTTTATGCTCTGGCAAAAGTTGAAAAATTATATTCACTTCGTTGCCACATTTGCTACTCGTTTCTTAATTTCATTTTTTTTCAGGGTGTTTCATTTTAGTGGAACTTTTAATGTTTATTTATGACTCAATACCTCTGAATAGATTGCTTTTGGGGCATTGAATGTTGATTTAGCGGCATTGAATGTTGATTTAGCGAACAGTTTTAGTGATATTTTTCATGTGATTTAAAAACTTTTTTTTTTCTGCAAGGTTGCACCTGGAAAGTCACAAATTCCTGCCATAATCAAAATTTGTAGTGATTTTCCCCAGAAGTGCTCAAAAGTTACAGAAATGTGCAATTGTTAATGGATTTTAAATTCTATGGATAAGTTATAGAATATATAAATTTTGCGTGCCAGCCCTGATTTTTATTCATTTCAAAATCCGATTGAATCCATTTCTATAATAACTCGCTCATTTTTGTTTACTATGTGAATGCTGTTTTATATGAATAATTTTGTGTTTACCATTTTTTTAAAACTCTTAACGCTTCTTATATTTCATATTGTGCAGTTAAAGGCTTGCACATTTGTCATTTTGGTACCTGTGCTAATGAATTTCTGTCTAGTTATCAGTTAATTCCAATACAAGTCATAAAAATTATTTGTTTCCACCTGGGTTAATCTTAAGTTTTGCATATTAGTTGCTTGAATGTAAGTTCAATCTTTAGTTTTAATGACCTCGATTGTATCTTTTTCAGATATATCAGGCTTTTTTTGTTGTATCCCGACAAGCGAGATATAACGAGGGGTTACTGTATTTTATTTATTTAAAAAATCAATTTAGTCATTTATAAATTATCGGTAGTTTTGTATTTTCTCAAATGAAGAAGAACTTAATTGTTTAAATCTCTTTTTTTTTAAATTAAAATATTTATAAAAATATCTTACAGTTAAAAGAAAATCTTTAATTCTGTTAGTTGGATTAACAGTTTGTTATATGGCAGTAGTTTTACCAGGAGTAAAAGTATGTAACCGGAAATTTTTGTAAAATTTATTCGCCTGTTTAAAAATGATAAATGCTTTATTCAAAATATGTTATACATTTCCAATATTTTTCAAGCAAATGATAATTAGAAAGAGCCATATAAGATAGAACTTCCTAGCTGAGTGTGTTCAGCTTATCGTGAATCTATTTTGCCATATGCGATGGAGCATTGAGCAGGGAGTAAAATGACTTTCTGCAGCTTCTTTCAGTGTTCTGGCCTGTTTTCACTCTGTGGACAGTTCAAATTGCTCTATTGCTGTTGGTAATGTTTAGTATTAATAGTTTCCCCAGATTTTAACACTTCATCACAGACCACGCTCCTCTTTTCCCACCAAACACATAGATCTGTCTGCCAAATTCACCACATTTGGGAAGACAAAACCATTGTTTACACTTACCTTGCAATGGAGCATGTTTGCTGTAAGTTTCAAACAGCGTTAAATGTGATTTTGCCGCAGCTTTCTTCAAATGATAACAGCAAACCAATGCTGTCTGCAAAACGTTGATCGTAGGCACAATATATATGTTTAAGTGCAGCAGTGTATGGAACTTGGGTTGTTGTGTGTTGAAAATCTTCATCAGCAGTTAGAGGGAGATTATAGTAATGCAAAAAGTCTTACAGTCTCTAAGCTGATGGCATGGCTAGCATCCAAGATAGGGAAATTCCGGTTTCATATTTCTACACCTGGTACATCATTATTGATGGTGTTGAAGATTCTTTTATTTTAGGAAATAATTTTTAACTTCAAACTTTTAGCGATTGAATGAATATTATGTGTATTGTATCAGAGATTTTTGGGAAAGGAAAAAAAACCTAAATTCTTAACTAGAATTTTTTTTGATGATTTTTTGTAATCAGGAAAAAGGGTTGTAAATACATGTCTGTAGAAACAGATACTAAATTTAAAACTCTGTAACTGTTTCTATTTTGTATATATCACTAGTCATTGCAGTTGCATTCATTTTTTTCAGTTATAAAAGTAAGAAACTCGTTAAATTTTTGGTTAATTTGAATTTTAGATATATGTGCAAATAGCTCAGATGCTCTCAAGTTGGTTTTTTTCTAAACCAATTGTACCCTTTGAGTCATGAATTAGAAAACTCTAAGTATAGCAGACAATCTGTATTCGCTAAATACATTTTAATGGCTTAATTAAACTACACTGCAGATTATTGTGTATTTTAATCGAACTCTTAGTCTTATTTCAAGATATTTTTTGTTCGAAAATTCTTGAAAAAATATATAATAATAATAATAATAAAAATGTTTGTTATTGGCAAATAAGTAGTTTTTATGTAGCTTTGAGCAAGAATAACAATGGTAAATAAGCATAAAATGTAAAAAGAAGCATAATAGCTAAAACTGTAACTGCGCCATGACATACCTATAGCAAAAGTATAACCTTTTTTTTTGTACTTTTGTTTGTACAATGCAGAATTTCTTTAATAAACTTCAGCAGGAGCACTCCTACTACAAAACGTTTTGCTGTGTTGTGCAGCTGATCTTCAGTAATTAAAAGTGTTCTCAAAATCAATATAGACATAATGTGAATTCAAAAATAATTTTCAAAATTTGTTTTTCATTTTATACAATATATATTAATATACTGCTTCATGTTCAAAAGTCTGAAATAATGAAAGAGTGAGACAAAATTATTTTTTTATCTTTTAAAAGAATACAAGCTCAAAATTACAATTTTCGATTATTGCAGTTGAATATAATCGATTTTTTTTATTTATCCTTACTTTTGTTTTTTTAGCCTTGGAGTTTTTTCAATATATATACATTATACAATAATTTTGAATTCTTTAATCTGTATTTATTGTGTTTCATTGAAACTTTTATTAGGAAAAGGATCCTCTAAACCACCTGAACTTGTTCTGGGATTTAAAGTTTTACTGAAAAGTTCTTCCAGTGCAAAATATGTACAGGTAGTATATGTTAACCTATATTTTGGTTCTAGATATTTCTGCTAAGTTCAAGTGATAAATTTGAATCCTTTCAGGAAAACTGGCAACTGAAATTTTGGTTCAAAAAAGTTCAAGATCATCAAAAAATTGAAAGTGCTGAAGCATTTTTGAATGAGCTCGTGTCTTCAGGAAACTGCCCAAAAGGTATTAAAAAAAAAAGATGCATGCCAAACAACTATTGTGACACCTTTGCAGGCCTGCAATACTCAACTCCACTGAGCATTTGTATTATGCCTGCAAATATACACTGCTGGCCTACAGATGTTTTTGCTGGGGCTCAAAATATATAGATCCGGGTTTGCCCATAAATGCAGTCAAAAGACTTGAACTGTTCTGATGGATGCGAACTCATTTTTGCCCAGGTGAAACACAGTTCTGTGTAGCCCTGTAAAGGACTATTAATTACATGAATTAAGTAACGCCTAGCAAAGAAACTCATTTTAATTTTCATTCATTTTAATGTAGCCTTCCTTTTGAAATACTTATCTTCTGTATGTGGCAAGTACTGTTGTTAATGTTATTATTATCATTATTATTATGATTTTTTTTTTGGGGGGGGGGAGTCACAACACATCTTGTTATAAGGTAGATTTTATGGTTGACAAGTTTTGTTAGGCTGATAAAGGTCAGTTTAGATTAAAAATTGATTCAAGACATAGACATTTATTTTGTTTTAAAAAGTGGTTTAGTACAAATTTGCATTATAATTACAATGATAAACAAAATGTTCAAGGAACTGCATCCTCTAGTACAGCACTGCATGGGCCCTAGAGAGTCAAAAGTTAAGTACTGCTTGTGTAAGTAGTAAAAATATGAACATAAGCTTAAACATTCATATGAATGAGTCTCTACTTAAGTTCTTTCATATAATCCAGGGGTTTAAGCAAGGTTGAGATTTTGGGGTCAATCCCCCTGGAGCACTCAGTTTTAAGCCATGTACTGTCAATTGTTCCTAGTATAACATTTTATAAACATGAAAGGATTGGTATGACTTCATTTTGCTCTGTTGCACTCCATGTGTTACAGGTCAGAATGTTTTGAAAACCTTCTTAAATTACTTATACACAAACCATTGATATTTTATAATTTACAAACAAATGGAGATTTGGTTAAAAAATATGATTAATTAATAGTAATTATTAAAAATGATAAAGATTCAAAAGTGTCGAACATAATTTCTACTATTTTTGCAAAAATTACAAACATGATCTGATATTCTAGTATTTCTTTCATTAGATGTAATCTGTGTAAAAGTTTTCTAATCATCAAACTCTATTGAAATTATTTCAATGCTCATTAACCTTCTACTAATTAACAAGTTTCTTCCATGTTTTTCTCAATATTTTCAATATCTAGATTATGTTGGTTTCATTACTAAGACGATGAAATTGATGCAGCTCAAGTATAAATACATTAAAAAAGTTGAAGTTGAAATGAAGAAGCAAGAGGAGGTCAAAGAATATCCTACATCTCCTGGTATGATGCACATATTTTTATTTTGTGGCAATTACTACGTATCTATTAATGCACAATTTTACTGCTATTTGATTATGCTTATTAAAGTTGTTACCAAGAGCATTTGTTAATTTGTACCATTAGTTTCTTTTATATTTTTTGTGCCTTCTGATTATCTATAGTTGTTTAAACTTATGTTAAAATTATAAGAAATAGAAAACAAATGATAAATTTTCTTGGTAACGTGCATTTCCTCTTATAAGTTTTGTGAATTCAATTGGGAATCTACTTGAAATACACAGCCAGCTCAGTCATTCCAACTGAGGGCTGCAGTTTCGTGCTTATTGGCACTCGTCAGCGCGGCATAGGAAGTGACTGAGCTGGAGGTGGAAAACCTCTTAAGGAAGCCAAGAGAGCCAAACAAACTGGTAGCTAATATAGAACTACCACTGACCAGACAAGTGACCAAAGCAATGGTTCCATTCAACTTGAAGATTGAAGGCAAGGCAAGAGCGGTAACTGACTGAAAATACCATGCCTTGCCTTCAATCTTAGAGTTGAACCAAACCATTGCTTTGGTCACTCCTCTGGTCAGTGCTAGTTCTATATTAGCTACCACTTAGTTTGGCTCTCTTGGCTTCCTTAAGAGGTTTTCTGCCTTCAGCTCAGTCACTTCCTATGCGGGGCTGATGAGTGCTAATAAGCATGAAACTGCAGTCCTCAGCTGGAATGACTGAGCCGGGGGTGTATTTCATGTATTTCTGCCTTAGCTCTGGCTATAGGGTGGTAACTTACTGGTAATCTACTGTTTAAATGTCTGAAAACACTGTTTGCAGTGCTCAGAGCCATTCTATATTTTTTATAATCTGTATATTTTGCAAAAAACTAAAACATTTTGTACATAGTCCTGTATTTCCAAAACCGACCTACATTTTCTACCTTTGTATGTTCCCTCTAAATTTTGTAGTCCAGTCACATACTTCATGTTTTCAGACTTAGATAAAATCAAAAGCTTTCTGCAAACACAAATCCTAATAGGAATATTTTCTGCAAATATTTATTTTGCCACCCTTAATTTATATTAAAATATAACAAAGGCAAGCACACACACACACACAAAAAAAAAAAAAAAAAAAATGCTGTAAAATCATTATTTTTTTTGCAATGACATTTAGTCTACGCTTACTTTTCACCAACTGAAGAAAACTGCCTTAACCATTATTTTTTGCCCAGTATCAATCACATGATCATTATTAATATTTTCATTTTATAGTGAAAAAGTTCATGTAGATCTATAAAGCATAAGCTACCTTCTTTATTGAAAATTTTATGAAGATACTTGATTTTGTAAACAAATCAGCAAAAACTACTTATTTGTTTAAAATCCAGTAATTCTGCAAAAATAAATACCATATTTTCCTGCATATTATCTATTAAAAAAGTTAAAAATTATTGTGTTGCAGATTATACTCTGCTGCGGATTATCTGTGCTTTTTTTCTCGTCTCTCTCTGAACACCAACACATTGAAAATCAATTTACAACAGGATTTACCTATAGAGTGTTCTGTAGTCTGGAAAATTGTTTATTTTACATAGCTTTAGTTTTCCTCTTATGCAATTCTTGCTGTGTAAAATAAAAAACCATTTAGTCAGAGTAGAAGCTGTCTCTATTTGCAACCGTCGACACCCTTTATCTTTAATAATTAACCTGCTATGATCACAATTTCAAGAAAAAATCATTTTTTAGATTAATTTTGTACAAGATTCGGAAGAAACAGAAATAAAATATGGAATTTAAAAAAAATTCTTTTTTTCTTTTTTTTAAAACTAGCATTGTAGTAAAAAAAAAAAAAAAATCTGCAAAGCCAAAAATTTTCTGCGAATTCCCATTTCAAGTAAAGCTTAAAGTTTGGACATGAAAGTTAAGCATCATTAGTACCTAAATTTTTTGTTTTAGCTGTCAAATTTTCTGCTTAGGCATAATTTAAAAATAATTTATAAGCAAAACAACAAACTTCTAAATACTGCAATAATTATGTTTGCTGCAATGTATTGCAAAACAATACAGCTTTCCTGACAAAATCAGCTGTTAATATGGGAGCAAATATTGACATACAGTATCTATTATTTTTTTTCTGAAACTGACTATTTTATTTAGCTGTATACATGCATACAAATGCCTATTTACTTTGGCATTCAGGGAAGTAAAATACTGGACAAACAGCTTAATGGTCAAAAATACAGTTGTTGGCTAAATATTTTAATGAAATGTTTGGTGACAAAATGATGGCTGAATGCCAAATTGTGGTTGTCCAAAAGAAATATTAGGCGCAAAATATGACTGAGGACTGCTGATTTTGAACACTGGTTTCAACTATCTTAAACTGTTGTTAAACCCTTAAAGTTCACATTTGCATTAAATTCTGTTATTGTTGGTTCTCTGAGCTACACACCAAATGATCTCGGCTTTTTTCCTGATTGAAGGCTGTTCTTGCTAGCTGATCATGCAAAGTAAAAAAAAAAAAGTAAGATATTCAATTTTCTGATTTCATTTTCATTGAATTTCAACCATTAACAAAGGCAATTTGAGTTGATTAAAAAATCTATTTTATTGTGTTTTCAACTACTATATAGGGATCAGGAAATTAACAGCACATGTTTTAGAAACACTCAGCTGTCATAATATGTGTTCTGAAATATAGTTATTGTTAATTATTTGTCTTTCTGTATTTTACCATTTCAAAGATTAGTTTTAATGGGAGGAGATGAGGGAAAATCAGTCTTCAGTGGTAAGGTAGGGACTGATTGCCACAGCAACATGCTTTTAAGAATCAAATTTACATATCCCGTGGAAGTTTATGTAAATGTATGAATTTGTGGACTTCAATTTTGTATGCCATTTTTTTCAGTGTTGGGATTTTTGAAATGTGCCATCAGCAATCACAAGTACTATTTGGTCCATCCCCCCCCCAATTTTTAACACTTTTGTTTTAATTTAAGAAGTAAAAAAAATCAATGTTGAACATTAATATAATATTGTTTCAGTTATATATATATATATATATATATATATATATATATATATATATATATATATATATATATATATCTGAATGATATACAGTTGGGACCCCAGACATCCATATATATATATATATATATATATATATATATATATATATATATATATATATTGTGTAAACTTCTATGTTTGAATTTAAAACTTGTGTTTTGAAAAAGTTTCAGCATCATCAACAGTAGAAAAAGTCAATGACACTAAACTTACTGCAAGTCAAGAAAAGCTATTGGACATCATTGAAGCTGTGTACCCCAATTCTCTGTCTGTTATTAATATTGCAAAGTGAGTAAATCTTAAATGATGGACATTTTTATCTATTGTTCTTATTTAATGCCTAATGGTAATACTAAATAGTTTCTAAATTTTTAGAAAATTCAGCATTGTATTCAACTGTCTTGAAATATTCCTTTCTTTTCAAGGCTTTATTTTGTAACCTAACCCCTATTATTCAGTTATTAGACTGTATTTAACTTGAAAAAATCTAATATTTTAAAAAGCAAAAAAAAAAAAAAAAAAAGCAAATACTGGCATGAGGGAACAATTCGTTATAAGGTTTTCCAAAAGAAAGGAGCTGGCCAATTTTTAACATTTCGAATTGGAGCTAAAATATTTATAACCCCGCTTCTACTTGTTTTATATGCCCCAAACAAATTCTATCCTTTCCAAAAAAAAAAAAAAAAATGTGCTCTTTTGATTGATATCAAAACAGTAAAAGTTTTCTAAAGAGTTAATTGTATCTTTAATTGCTGTAGAAAACTGGTATAATGCACACTTTGGGAGCAGAGGTTTTATGTTATAATAGATTTAGCCTTATATAAATTGTTTCACATATTTATAAAATAATCTTCTGTAAATATCAGTATATTTGCACATCAGAATAAGTTATGACTTAACCAAGTATTAAAAGTCAAATTATGCCGTTTAATTATCATTCACAAATAAAAAAACATTTTCCTACACTAGCAGGGTTGCCACGCACCGGGAAAATCGGAAAAACCTGGAATTGTCAGGGAAAATGAAAATGGCCGAAAATCAGGGAAATGTCAGGGAAAATGAAAAATTGTATAATTTTCTGGTAAGGTCTGGGGAATTTCTTTTATTTTCCGATAGTTCTGATAGTTCTTGATCGTTCTTAGCGCAGCTCGCGGTCTATGACTTCAAAAAAAAAAACTTTTATCCTTGTTTTTTTGCAGCCATTCCCATTCGTTATTTTGTCATTCCCCTCTTTCTTCTTCCCCCTGCTGTTCTTTTTATCAACTCTCTGCCACTCGGGAGCGCGCCAGCCATAGCAGTCGTGATGGACATGCACAGAAGGTACTTCTTTTCTTCCTAGTTTGAGCGGGCTCTGTTTAAACAATGCTGCTTGTTTACGTCAGCAATTCTGAAGTTGTTATGATACACAGCACATTGTTTTGTCTGCAAGTGCCACTGAAGTTTCTTAATGAGCTGCAATAATCTTTTCATATTTTGTATTATTTCTTTAAATTATTTTCTGAAATCGTAATTCTTATAAACAATTTTGTTCTGTAAATTTAGTTCATCAGACAATTTTAAACTTAGAAACTTTTTTGTTTACAGAAGTATTGCTAATCTTTTAGTATTTTGGTAGTGATCTTTGAAGACTTTCAATGCACTTCTTTCTTTCAAAATAAAAGTAATCTGATTAAAAAAATAATCTGCACATCAGAGAAGTTTCTGATCATTGGCTCAAAATTTAACTTTATGACAGGGTGCCCACAGGAGCAAAGGCGCCCATATAGGGGGCAAGGGGGGCTTGAGCCCCCTCCCCTTTGAAATTAGAACTTCCTTGCTTTTAGTACTTTTTTCTTTGCAAAAATGTAAAAACATTTCTTCTCCAGTCATTAATGAATAAGTTATTGAAAATGTCAAATTTTACTGACTCTAATCTGTCCTGAAATCGGTTTCCACGGGGAAAATATCCTGCTAAATCATGGTTAAAATATCAGTCCCCCCCCCCCTTACAATTTTGCATATGGGCGCGCCCATGCACAGAGGGATTATGGCGCAAGTTGCGCCAATTTTTTTTTTTTTGGGGGGGGGGGGGATTTTTTAATTATTTATTTTACTTTATTTTTTATTAAAATTATTTATTTTACTTTATTAGTTTCATCTGTGTGTGTGTGTATTTTATTGCGGAGAGCGAGCACACTTTTCTTTCAAAACAATAATTAAAAATAAAATAAATAGGTAAAAAAATAATTAAAAAAAGATTGTTAAAAATAAAAAAAGTGCTAAGGCGTTCAGAAATATAGGGAGGGGGGGAGCACCCCTGATTTATGAGCAACAAACAGGGGAAATATGTGGAGCTAAAAGATGCACGATTTTTTTCCAGGCCAAAGTCTAAAAGCGCTGTGAATTCAATGGATTGGAGGGGTGAAAGGGCAATATTGAAAAAGTTTAGGTTTCACAAGTTTTTAGTTCAGATTATTTTAGAAATTAACTTCATTTTTGTGATACAGATGTCACAATTGTTAATTTTGCAGTTCTTTCACTTGATGTAATGCAGTGGCTCCTCGCTATTGAAAATTAGATATGCTACATTTATATTAATTCTTTATTACAGTGATTTGCTTCACTTGTGTTTAGTACATTAGGGTAGTTTAAAAATACACTTAAAAAAAAAGTTTCTCCTAGAAAACAGGACACCACTCAATGTTTTTAGACTTGGTGATAGTAAAAATACTGGAAGAATTTTAACTTCCTATTCCAACTGAAAGAGGGTGCTTGACCCCCCTCCCCGAACTTCATAAGTATGGGGAGGGGGCTAAAAAAATACATTGAACTGAAAAAACAATGCAACATACTATAATATACACGTTTATATGCATATACATTGCAATAAAATAATTACTTACATTTAAAAAAAAAAAAAACAGCTGGGGAAATTAAATGTTTCTTAATTTGTGATTTTTTCTATTCTAGGGCTAATGTTAAATTAAGGGGTCATTGAGCAACCTGTTAAAATTTGAGTAAGAAGCTAAAACTTTTACAGCACAATACTATTAGTAAGTTTAAAAAAGATAACGGGTGTCTTGGACTCGAGCTGAGGGGGGAAAAAAAATGAACAAAAATTGGTAACCATTGTTTGTTTGAAAATAAGTTTTATTAAAATTTGAGATGTATATATTAATGTTGTAAAATGAAGGTGGAGATCGATAACCTGGAATTTTTCTCAAAACCACCTGGAAATGTCAGGGAATTTCATTCTTGAACTTCCGTGGCAACCCTGACTAGAAAGGTTTGCATAGCAGCTGCATTTTCCAAGGACAATATGGTACTATTTTTTACTGCAGTGAATACTATTTTTCTTTTATAAGCTTTGAACTAAGTTGTTAAGATAAAAAACTTCTGAAAATCAACACATGTTTAGTGTTGTTTATTTTTGTAATGTAAAAAGCAAACATAAAGTTCATTATGTGCTAAAAATACTTTTACTCATAATCTGTAAGCTGATGAATATATATGTAGTTAAAGGTAACATTATTTTGAAAAAGAAAGGGAAAAGGTGGGGGTAGGCAGTCTTCTGCCCAGACTTTTTAAAGGACCTGAAAAGTTTTGGTATGATTTTCCCTCTGAATATATGTATATATTTCCCCTGTGTCCTTTAAAAACCAATATATTTTTTTTTCAGGTCTTCCAACATCTGTGAAGAGGAAGTCCAAGAACAACTCATAACATTACAATCTAGAGGTCTTGTAAAGTGTTTGACAAGTGGGAATTATATGAGAACAACAAAAAATGATACAGGTAAAAAACTTACCTCTTTCATGTTGGTCAAAAATTTTGAGTTAAGTTGTTTTTAAATTCCTTTATTCTCATTTGTGCATGAATAAAAGTGCTAAAGATTACTCAATTAGTAAAATTGGAATATATTTTTGTTGTAGGATAGTTTAAAAAAAAAAAAACTATATTTTATGCAATAGCATAAAATTCTGTTACTCTTTTTGGATAGAAATAAAAAAACTTTTGTGATATATTTACCTTCCCTAAAAAAATATTTATGCATTGAAAATCAGAAATACATGTCAAAAATTTAATCAAGTGTATTTTCCCGTTAATGATATTTGCCATTTTTTCTTATAAATTGTTTAGACAATTGTCATAACTTTCAATTAGTAAATTTAAACAATGATTAACATTCTTTTAGTATTGTTTTCCCCAAAGCAGAATACTTGACGATGTTCTGCAACGTAAAATCATTTGACCAAAATTGTTCTGCAAGTACGTCAAGCATTGTAGGCACAAGCGACCATTGTGAACTTTTCCACAAATTGGGAGCCCTGAATCAAAATCGTTTCATACAAGAGTTTTTTTTTCCAGTTTTTAAAACTTTTCTGTTGCTATGCATTTCTGTGGCACCTTAACCGATTGAGATTCTCGAAAATTTTTTAAATGCTTTCTAAAATGCATGAAAAGAGCAAAAATACAAAATTTTACCAAAATACGTTCCTAGGTATCAAACTACGTTTTTTTTCCTGTTAATTTTACATGGCATGAAGGAGGAATTTAAGGGTGTTTGTGATCCGAAATTTCCAAAAATTTTGGGTTGCAGTTGATGAAAATTTTGTGCTAACAACACATTCAAAAACTTAAAAATTATTTTTTAAAATAAAAATAACTTTGCACTTTTTGTTCAATGATTTTTGTATGCATAATTGAAGCGTTTTTACAAGTGGAAAAGGGAAGGGGTCGAGCTTCTCCTCATAGTCTCTGAAAATTTCACACTGTTAGCACTGCAATTTCAAAAATTTTACTTGCTGCACCCCTGGAGGAATTAAAATAATGTTAATAAATAAATAAATTACTAAAATAATAAATAAAATGAGTCGAGTTAGGGTAGCATATAACAAAACACTTCAAAACTTTCTAAACAATTGAAATATTTTCAGGATGCAAAAGGATTGAAATCTCAAACAAGATACGCAATTTTCGGTGATGGACGTGTTTCAATGTTGGCATGTTTCCAAAACATAGGATTTTTTCCAATCGATCTTCATCCACAGTGGATGAAGATCGATTGGAAAAAATAAGGAACAGGGGAACCAAAAATGCTAGAAAAATTAGAATCTGTTCAGATTTAAAATATGAAATTTCTGCAAAAATTTGCAAAAACTGCAGATTTTATACAAATCTCATTCAACTCAAATTAGAAGTTTGCACAAATTTTGCAGGTTTTTTTAAGTTTAGAGTAAATCTAAAGTGCCTGCAGATGACTTAAATTCTGACACTCAACATTTTTCGCGAGCTTTTCGCAGAATTATTGTAACTTGCGAGAATTTTAGATTTTCTTGTAATTTAAAGAAATCTGCAGGATTTGTTAAAAGTTCTATCTTGAGTTAGAAGATATTTGTAGAACATCTGTAGAATCTGTAGTTTTTGCAGAAAATTCACAGAAAATTGTAGAATTTCTGTAGAAAATTTGTCTGAGTTTTCCTCCCACATTTGAACAGAATTGTTCTGCACCACAGGCATCTGTACTGCGACGTATGTCGCAAATTTAGTAGTATTCTGCTTAGGAGATTGTTTTCTATTGTACTACAGTGTTTCTAACATCATTATTTCAACTGAAGTCTTTTCGCCAAACTAAATGCAAAAGAAACCAATGCATTTTTTAAATAAATCTTGTGGAATTTGAAGCTTAAGAACGGTTTTCTCACTTGCTTATTTCTTTAGGAGGTGAATTCCCTGAATTGTTAAGAAATATCAGGGAACAGTTACGAGATATTACTAAAACTGAGAGAATGCCAGGTAAAATTGGATCTGTAAAATACACTAAGTGTAAACAGCATGGAATCTTTTTTGAAGATACTAACAGAACTAGTAGTGGACTAATTATAACAATAAGTAAAGTTTACGCATCATAGTATCTTAGAGCAGAATGGCATGAATGAAATTTGTGTGTAAGCATGAACAGAACTGATTTAAATTGTACATTAATAAACTAGTACAATAAAATCCTTGCTTAAACATCTATCAATGCTTCTTTCTAAAAGTCTGATGTTGTCATGGTGCAGAATGCACTATTAAAATTTTTAGGGGGGGGGGGGATGTTTTAAGTGATACTTTTCTTATTTGGAGGGGGAGGGCTCTTGCTTCTGGGGGTCTTTGCAATATTTAAAATGGTGCATCCTTGCTTTAAAGGTGGGAGGGGGGGGGGCAACCCCTGCAAAAGTTAGTCATTTGGGCGATACCAATGATGTAGCTGTTGATTGAAGGGACTGAACATGACGTCCTTTAATCTTTCAATCATTTTTTTTTATAGTCTTCTGTGAAACTAAACATTGTTCATAGTCAAGTAAAAAACCCTGTGATCATGATGTTCATTTTAAAAGGTGTTTTTCATTCATTTGAATGAAAAAGTAGTCATTCGGCCATGTTCTGCTTCTGGCTGTTAAATTAGCATTATTTAGCTGTTAAATTAGCATTATTAGCATAGGTTAATTAGCATTATGTCTTTTGACAAACTTGTTATCAGATTGAGCAGTGTGCTGTAAGTTTATTATAATCATAGTCAACTTGATTTTAATACCATAAAGCAAAAATCTGCATTATGGATTGGGATAACAGAAAGGGAATTCCTTTTAAAGAATATTGCACGATGAAAAAACAGAAAAAATAAGTCTTTTGTATGCATCACGTAACAAAAGTAATGGTATGGAAACATAGCACTAAATAATCAGTAAAAGTAACTAAAGCTTGTTTTGCAATCTAACTTGTGTTTCATTTTTAAACTTTAAATTGCACAAATTTAAACTACCTTTGCTAACAGAGAAACATTTGAATAAATTTGACCTTTTAATGTTTTTGTATAGTGATGATGTGAAAATTAACATTTGTTTGCCATCATATCTATTTCTTCAGTGTTAATGTGTGCCCAGTTTAATATTGAATTCAAGTTTTAATTATAGGAATTTAGAATCTAATTTTTGTCTGAATCTTATTGGTAGAAAGTAGATGTTTGTTTGAAACTTGAAAAATTAGCAATATGTTCAAAATTACTGATGAAATATTTAACTTTGTTGAGTAAGTTAAAATCATGGTAACAGCATTAAAATTGTACCAAAAGCAATGAGAATTGTTGACATGTTTCAAGGTTTTTAAAACTCCCCTTTTCAGTGCAAAAAAAAAAAAAGCTTATGGATGAAAAAGGTTTCATGTCTTTTGTCAGATCATGTTTTATCCATGAACTTATTTTTCTGCTTTTGAAAAAGTGGTAGTTTGTTACCCCATAACATTTTTATAAAATTTTGATAGCTATTAGTACAATTTTCATATTGTTGTAATGTTTTAGTGTCTACAATTTCCTCACTTTTGGAATAAAATTATATTTTAAATATACTTATTGATTATTTTTTTTTTAAATTTAAACATTTACATTCTGACTGCAGCCAAGCAAAATCTAAACCTTTTCACGCATTTTTTTCGATAAATATTGTTTTTATTTCTCTTTTAGTATTTACTGTAGAATTCGGATTTTCATTCCTTTTAAGCATTTTTTTTAACACTAAAAATTTTGTTTTTTATGTGAAAAACACTTTTAAATAAGTAAATTTGTTGGTTTTTTGCATTCTTGCATTTGTTTACTTACTGATATTTCTTCTTGGATGAAATTAAGATCAAGGCTTTGTAAAAAAGAAAATGAAAATAGTAATTTCAGATCTGAAAAAATCAGAAATTGAGAACTTTGGAATTGTTGAGTTACAGTTGACGAACACACTACTTTTCAACCAGTCTTTGTAAAATGTTTTTTTTTTTAAAGCAAAACTTTAGTGTTGAATGTTAAAAAAAATAATCTGATATATAACAATTCAGAGTTTTAATACACATTACCAATGGAATAATTTTGGAACTTTCATCAAGAACAACTGCTATAGTTTTTAACTTTAAAAAAAAAATGTTTTTTGTACTACATTGGCACTGAAGAGGGAAAAAAAATATATATTTAAAGAAAATTTTATAGTTCCATGTTTTGTTCTTCAAATTTAAAAGAAATATTGAAATTGTAAGTACCTATGTAGACAAATATCCTCTTGACTTTACATTTGTTGACAGTTAGTGATATAAATTTTGAACATGTTCAAGTTTTAATTTTTAAGAATAAATTTTCATTATTACAGATGTAAAAATGGTTAAACAGATGCCCATGGTTGCTCATAACAAACAACCTGTAATTTGCTATAATTACTGCTCAGTATTGTGAAAAATTAGCTGTAGATGCTATGATTGACAACAAAGAAACATTTGTGAAATTCAAAACTGAAGGTATGTTTATTTCATTGACATTTTATTTTGTTATTTATGCTCATTCATGTAGATGAAAATCCCATAGTTTAAAGTTACAAGATGGAAATCGAGAGTTATTAAATTGAATACAATGCAGCAGAGGGGTGCAAGTATGTTGGCATATCTCCCAATAATAAGGAAATTCTCACTCCGTATTCCTTATGTGTTTTTAGCTAATATTTTTAGGTTAATCCATAAGTATAAGGGTCATTCTCGAGAAAACATAACTTTTGAACGCAAATATTTTTCAATTTCGAAACCTTTTGTTTTCTTTTTTTTTTCGATCATACATGAAAGTGTTACTTACTAAAGGTAACCATAAACAATGGCCCAGCTAAGTTCCAATTATTTTACTCATAAATAAAAAAAAAAAAAAATAAATAAATAAAAAAATGCCTTTGTTCATAGAAATAAAAAAAAAAGATAAAACTTTTAATACTTAAAAATCAAGGTCAAATTTATTATCAAAGTAGTAATTTTGTTAAATGTGCAAACAATCAGCTATTTTAATGATTAGTGGGAATATAATATTAAGCTCTCTTAATAAAGTACATGTTGGTTAGTAGTTTTAAATGTATGTTAAAAAAATAGTACAGTGAAACCTCCAAATAGCGGACACTCAAGGGACCAGAAGTTTTGTCCATTATTGGGAGGGGGTCCGCTATTAGGAGGAACTACTTAATTTACCTTTTTCAAAATGGACTGTTGTTCCTTTTGTAGAACACAATCGAGACAATTGCGAAAGGTTTACTACATTTTACGTCAAGTGTAATTAATCTGTTTTTTCTTAATAAAGGTATACTGACAGCACACACTTGTCTTAAAAAGCATTTAATCAATTAAAGTAATCAGTTAAAACAGTTTGATCATCTCTTTTTTGCATTACAAGCCTGTTTCTCAATATAAATATTTAAATCATTTACCTTAGCAAGTCCTTCAGTGTCCCCTTTGCTCAGGAAAAAGTTTTTCAATTCTTTACTGTATTTCAGTGCTTCCGAAAATTCTCTACTTTTTATGGTTAATTTATTTATTTTATTTCGAGTTTCACTATTGCATGGTTGACAGTTGGCAATATAACCTTGAATATGGGCAAATCTTTTACGTGTCTAAAAATTAAACAATCCAACGAAACCACGGTGCCATACAGCTGACTACTACTGACGCCGGTACGCTCAGTTGCATCTCCCGAGAGCCCCAGTTAGAAAAAGCACCCAGTTTCCTCTTTTTTATCTTAACTTTTAAATAGTTTATTGTGTAAAAAAATCATTGAAATCTTAAGAAAAACGTACGTTAATTGTTAGACTGACATCAATTGTCATTTATCTGCTTTATTACTCTCAAAACTAGCCGTAAACAAAATTATGACTTTTTATTTTCTTTTTCATTTTTTGCTGCTCACAAAAAGTACCATATCTTTTAGTTCTTTTTTTTCTGCCCCCAACTTTTAAGCCCCAATCGCTTGCCTCTGCCCATTACCACCCCGTTTAATTCCAAGAAACAGTGATAAGGAAATGACGGTGAGGGGGGGGATATCAGTTGTGGAGGATGAAAAGCCTTTGTAAGGCAAGCAGTTACTAAAATATTCTGTGAAAAGAAAAAAAAAAACCGGAAGTGCTACGATCGCAAGGGAACTGTTTTGTGAAATAACTGTCCATTATTCGGAGTGTCCGTTATTCAGAGTGAATTACATGGAATGGCCTATATTGAGGGACTGGGACTTGCAAAAATGTCCGTTAATTAGAGGTGTCCGTTATTCGGGAGTGTACGTTGAGGGAGGTTTCACTGTATTTAGGAAATTTGAGGATTATACTGGCAATTTATAATTTTGTTAGAATGCCTATTATTGATGTATTTCACCTCCATCATTTATTTTCACCTCAGAAATAATGACATTGATAAGATCTGTCATGGAGGTGAGGAATTTCCTATTAATATAGGCCTATTAGATACATTTTTTCAAGGAAAAATTTTTTTTTTCTTTGTTGCTACAATCTGCACATGATAAGCATACGAAAACAAGTTCACTTTTTTTTAAACATTAATTTACATCCCTGAAATTCAAGATCACGGAGGTGAGAAGGCAGAATAACCATACTAAGTTTTTTGAAGCAAAATCAATTTTTTTTTTTGTTTTTCGACAAAAATCTTACAACTTCAACTACGGCTGAAAAATAAACAAGGGGGGCTCACTTGTATTATGGAAAATAAGAGTTGATGTCATTACTGTGACCAGTGTTGGGCATCAACTAAAAAAATCAACTAAATTTGTAATTGATTGATTAGTTGACTAAAGTAATCTGACTCCTATTTAGTTCAGACTAATATTTTAAAAATTTAATTCAATTGCAGACAGAAGATTAACGTTAGTTTAAACTAACTCGTTAGTTGATTAAAAAAACTAATTTAGTTCAGATTGATTTAGTTCAGATTAAATTAATCAGATTGAATTTAGTCAGATTAAAAGTAATCAGATTAAAAGTAATCAAATTGATTTGATTAAATATTTAATTCAGATTAAATTCGTAAAATATAAATATCACATGAACAGAGGCGCATTTGTATTTCTACGTGTATATATATATTTATGCAAGCATACACAAGTTAATGCGTGTACATACGACTACGTGCGGGTATATACGTATATAAACGTGTTATCCCGCGTATGTTCGTGTACGGAGGTATATTTGAAATTTTAAGTAAATATACATATTTATGTGTGCATACACGAGTAAATACGTGTATATACGAGTATGTACGTATATACAAGAGAATATGCATATGGATACGTGTAACCCCGAGTATACTCGTGTACAGAGGTAAATTTGCTTTTAATTGTGTATACACATACTTATGCGTGCACACGAGCGAAAATACGTTTATATACGTGTATACATGAGAATATGCGCATAGATACGTGTTACCCCGAGTATAATCGTGTAAAGAGGTACATTTGTATTTCGACGTTTATATACATATTCGAACATGCATATATGAGAAAGTACGTGTACATACAAGTATGTTCGTGTACACACGAGAATATGCGTATAGATATGTGTTACCCCGAGTATACTCGTGTAAAAAGCTACATTTGTATTTGTACGTGTATATAGATATTTATGCGTGCATAAACAAGAAGGTACGTGTATATAAAAGTATGTTCATGTACACACGAGAATATACGTAAACATACGTGTTACCCCGAGTATACTCGTGCACAGAGGTAAATTTCTATTTAAACGTGTATATACACATTGATGCATGCATATACGAGAAAATACGTGTATATACGAGTAAGTACGTGTACACATGACAATAGGTATATAGATACTTGTTTAACCCGAGTATACTCGTGTACGATGGAACATTTGTATTTCTACATTTATATGCATATTTATGCGTTTATAAACGAGTAAATACGTGTATATACGAGTATGTACGTGTACACATGAGAATATGCGTATAGATAGGTGTTACCCCGAGTATACTCGTGTAAAGAGGTACATTTCCATTTCGACGTGTATATACATTTTCAAGCATGCATATACGAGAAAGCACGCGTACATACAAGTATGTTCGTGTACACACGAGAATATGCGTATCGATATGTGTTACCCGAGTATACTCGTGTAAAAAGCTACATTTGTATTTGTACGTGTATATAGATATTTATGCGTGCATAAACAAGAAGGTACGTGTATATAAAAGTATGTTCATGTACACACGAGAATATACGTAAACATACGTGTTACCCCGAATATACTCGTGCACAGAGGTAAATTTCTATTTAAACGTGTATACGCACATTGATGCATGCATATACGAGAAAATACGTGTATATACGAGTAAGTGCGTGTACACACGACAATAGGTATATAGATACTTGTTTAACCCGAGTATACTCGTGTACGATGGCACATTTGTATTTCTACGTGTATATGCATATTTATGCGTTTATAAACGACTAAATACGTGTATATACGAGTATGTACGTGTACACATGAAAATATGCGTATAGATACGTGTTACCCCGAGTATACTCGTGTAAAGAGGTACATTTGTATTTCTACGTGTTCATGCATATTTAAGCTTGCATATACGAGAAAGTATTTGTATATACAAGTATGTTCGTGTACACACGAGAATATGCATATAGATGCGTGTTAACCCGAGTATACTCGTGCAGAGAGGATAATTTGTATTTAAGATTGTACATACACTTTTATGCCAGCATATACGAGAAAAGACAAGTATGTACGAGTATGTTCGTGTACACAAGAGAATATGCGAATAGATACGTGTAACCCGAGTATACTCGTGTACAGAGGTACATTTGTATTTGTACGTTAATACGTTAAAAAACATATTTATGCTCGCATACACTTGTATATACGAGTAAAAACATGTATTAACGAGTAGTTTTGTGCATATCCGTATATATACCCGTTATCCCGAATATTCGTGTATACTGGAAATTTTGTATTTCTACGTGTATATACCTATAAGTACGTGTAAACACAAGTAAATACGTGTATATACGAGTAGGTAAGTGTAAACCCATTTTTTTTTTTTTTTTTGCATTTCTACCTGTTATCCCGATTATATTCGTGGACGGAGGTATGTGTAATTTCTAAGTGTATGTACAAATTTATTTGTGCATACACGAATAAATACGTGATCACACGGGTATGTACGTGTACACAAAAAATATGCGTATGGATACGTGTTAATCCGAGTATACTCGTGCACAGAGGTATATATATATATATACATATTTATTTATATTATATATATATATATATATATATATATATATATATATATATATATATATATGCATGCATATACGAGAAAATACGTGTATATTCGAGTAAGTTCATGTACACACGAGAATAGACGTATATATTCCTTTTTAGCCCGAGTATACTAGTGTACAATGGTACATTTGAATTTCTATGTGTATATGCATATTTATGCGCTTATACATAGGTAACTGCATGTATATACGATTATGTATGTGAACACACGAGAGAATATGCGTAAAGATACTTGTTACGCCGAGTATACTTGTGCACAGAGAAATTTGCTTTTAAACGTGTATATACATATTTATGTGTGCATATAAGAGAATACGAGTATGTACGTGTTCACACGAGAATATGCGTGTAGATAAATGTTACACCGAGTATACTCGTGTGTAGAGGTACATTTGTATTTAAGATTGTACATACATTTTTATGCGTGCATACATGAGAAAATACAAGTACATAAGGTGTAGATTTATTTCAATCTCTGTAGATTTAGTATAAAGTTTAATCTGACGAAGTTTAATCTGCTTACTTTAGTTGACTAAATCAATCTGATTAAATTAGTTTGACTAAATCAATCTGATTAAATTAGTTTGACTAAATCAATCTGATTAAATTAGTCTGAACTAAATCAATCTGAACTAAATTAGTTTTTTTTTCCCCACAACTAACCAAGTTAGTTTAAACTAACGTTAATCGTCGTCTGCAATTGAAAAAATCAGATTAAATATAATCAGAACTAAATGTGAGTCAGATTACTTTAGTCGATTGAGGATTTAGTTGATTATGCACAACACTGGTTTAAACGCATATTCTCGTGCGTACACGTACATACTCGTATATACTTGTTTTTTCTCTTACATTCACGCATAAAAGTGTATGTACAATCATAAATACAAATTTTCCTCTGTGCACGAGTATACTCGGGTTAACATGCATCTATACGCATATTCTCATGTGTACATGAACATACTTGTATATACACGTACTTTCTCGTGTATGCACGCTTAAATATGCATGAACACGTAGAAATACAAATGTACCTCTTTACACAAGTATACTCGGGGTAAAACGTATCTATACGCATATTCTCATGTGTACACGTACATACACGTATTTTCGCTTGTGTGCACGCATAAGTATGTATATACACGATTAAAAGCAAATTTACCTCTGTACACGAGTATACTCGGGGTATTACGTATCTATACGCATACTATCGTGTGTACTCGTACATAATCGTATATATATGTATTTACTCGTTTATAAACGCATAGATATGCATACACACGTAGAAATACAAATGTGCCTTCGTACACGAGTATACTCGGGTTAAACACTTATTTGTCGTGTGTACACGTACTTACTGGTATATACACGTATTTTCTCTTGTACGCATGCATCTATATATATATATACACGTTAAATAGAAATTTACCTCTGTGCACGAGTATACTCGGGGTAACACGTATGTTTACATATATTCTCGTGTGTACATGAACGTACTTGTATATACACGTACCTTCTCCTATATACACGCACAAATATGTATATACAAGTACAAATACAAATGTAATTCTTTACACGAATATACTCGGGGTAACAAATATCTATACGCATATTCTAAAGTGTACACGAACATACTTGTATATACACGTACTTTCTCGAACATGCACGCTTCAATATGAATATGCACGTCGAAATACAAATGTTCCTCTTTACACGATTAGACTCGGGATAAAACGTATCTATACGCATATTCCCATGTGTACACGTATATGCACGTATTTCCGCTTGTGTGCACGCATAAGTATGTGTTTTCACAATTAAAAGCAAATTTACCTCTTTACACGAGTATACTCGGGGTAACACATATCCATATGCATATTCTCTTGTGTACACGTACATACTCGTATATACACATATTTACTCGTGTATGCACACATAAATATGTATATTCACTTAAAAATTCAAATATACCTCCGTACACGAACATACGCGGTATAACACGTTTATATACATATATTTACGCACATAGTCGTATATACACGTATTAACTCGTGTATGCTTGCGTAAATATGTACATACACGTAGAAACACAAATGTGTCTCTGTTCATGTGACATTTATATTTTACGAATTTAATCTGAATTAAAAATTTAATCAAATTAATTTGATTACTTTTAATCTGATTACTTTTAATCTGACTAAATTCAATTTGATTAATTTAATCTGAACTAAATCAATCTGAACTAAATTAGTTTTTTTAATCAACTAACACGTTAGTTTAAACTAACGTTAATCTTCGTCTGCAATTGAATTAAATTTTTAAAATATTAGTCGGAACTAAATGAGAGTCAGATTACTTTAGTCGATTGAGGATTTAGTTGATTAATGCCCAACACTGACTGTGACATGTTAACCAAGAATGGCCTTTTGTGTTTAAGAAAGGAAATGAGAATTTATTGTGTGATATGACTTCTTGTCCTACTAAAACACAATACTAAAAAATTAAAAATGATTAAACAATTAGTATTTAAGGCACTTGTGAAAGGAATAGTCAATAAATAAGTATATACTTTTAATTAAACAAGTTATTAAGCAATATAAACAACCACACAAGGTGTGTGACATGCCACAGAGGTGAGAATTCACATGTTGTGAACCAAAAATATACTAAAATAAAAATTATTATTCTAAAATTGGTGGCAGGTTTAAATTGATATATTTTTGATGAAATTAAAAATCATTGTTAAATGAATTGTTCCTTAAAGTTTTTACTGTAAAAGGCGTGTGACAATAAAGTTTCACTTTATGAAGAATGACCCATAAACAATTTAATATTTTTTGGTATAAGTTACATGTGTAAAGAAACTGACTGGAATTTAATACCAAGGCATTGTAGCTATTGGACTTACATGTTTGCATTTACTCATTGGCTGTTACTGATCTTTGAAACAGCTGAACCATGCAAATGAAGACTGGATGTGACCCTCTTCAGTTACGATGCTTTCCTTCAAGAGCTCTAAAGTGCCAAGTTGACAAAACATACTAAGCCCACATAGTAAGAGCAGATAATATTTAATATTATATGTATATCATCAGAGTTCATTTGCTCTTTTGATAACTTACTCCATTTGCTAGCCTGATTAGCTGATTGGTCCTCAAGGCAAAAGTTGTTGGCAGATAGCTACGGTGTTTTGTACTTATATGTGATGAAATTCTTAGAATGTATAAGAGCTTTATTTGTTAGTTAATTCTCTTCTTTGATCCCAGCCATACAGATTGCTTGCTTGCAGAGAAGTGGGCTGTGGTGGAGAAAAGTCCAATTTCTCTTATGGTGGCAATATCAGCTAGAATTTTGTTTCCTTTAACGCTATTGTGGTTTTATGTATTTATTTTTTTATATTTTAAACTTTATTTAGATGCAACGTGTTTATAGCATTAAAAAAAAAAAAAAAAAACTCCTAAAATGTAAAATTTCAAGTATGCAAGAGTTTGAATATTCAATTTGAGTTTTCAGTGCAAGCACGTTATTGGTTTTTGTACACGAAGGTTTAAAATTTCTCTGATAGACAGGAGTGTTAAATATTTCTCTGTTCAAAACAATAATTTATATAAGATTCAACGCTAACCTTACTTGTATTTTTGTTGCAACTTTTTGTCTTTTCTCTGTCTTGTTACCTTAGTTTATTATGGTTATTGCCTATTAAACTAATAGAACCAACCACAATTCGAATTTCTGTTACTGCTACACTTTTCTTTTTCTTTTTTTGAACTGTTCAAAATTTACAAAACATCGTTCAATGAACTAATTGTGGATCCCTACAAAGCTATAAAGTGAACAGATGCACACATTTTGCCTAATTGGTTAGCCAACTGTTATTTTTTTCATTTAAAAAGATTTATTTTTCTCAATTTATCTGTATTTTTAGCAGTGTTTTTACAGGATATTAATATTTCATGCTCTCTATCTGTTTTTCACTGGTTGTGGATTGGAAATGTTTTGTGTGAGAAAAGCACTGAACAATTCAATATAAGTTAAATTTGAAATTTCCAATAAAATGGACTTTAAGCATCCTGCCCCACCAGTCTGAACAATTCTGTTTTTCTTCACCAAGGATATCCCTGTAAAACCAATACAGAGGAATCTGTCCCAGTAAAATAATGCACAAACTAACTTTCATATGTTCAAGAATTTCATACTACCCTTAAAAAAAATCTTTTGCTAGGAAGTATGCTAAAAAGGAGTCTGCTTAAGCAAGTACTTAAAACTAAAATCAATGTGCAAGTCATTTGCCGAATTTAACAGCATCTAGTGTTGAAGATTATGTCTAGATTTATTGTCTTCTGATTAAGTAGTTTTTTCCCTTGAAAAATGTATCTAATAGGCCTATATTAATAGGAAATTCCTCACCTCCATGACAGATCTTATCAATGTCATTATTTCTGAGGTGAAAATAAATGATGGAGGTGAAATACATCAATAATAGGCATTCTAACAAAATTATAAATTGCCAGTATATCCTCAAATTTCCTAAATACAGTGAAACCTCCCTCAACGTACACTCCCGAATAACGGACACCTCTAATTAACGGACATTTTTGCAAGTCCCAGTCCCTCAATATATGCCATTCCATGTAATTCACTCTGAATAACGGACACTCCGAATAATGGACAGTTATTTCACAAAAAAGTTCCCTTGCGATCGTAGCACTTCCGGTTTTTTTTTCTTTTCACAGAATATCTTAGTAACTGCTTGCCTTACAAAGCTTTTCATCCTCCACAACTGATATCCCCCCCTCACCGTCATTTCCTTATCACTGTTTCTTGGAATTAAAAGGGTGGTAATGGACAGAGGCAGCGATTGGGGCTTAAAAGTTGGGGGCAGAAAAAAAAAGAACTAAAAGATATGGTACTTTTTGTGAGCAGCAAAAAATGAAAAAGAAAATAAAAAGTCATAATTTTGTTTCGGCTAGTTTTGAGAGTAATAAAGCATCTTCAGATTAAGATGCATACTGTAAAGTATTAGTTTAGAAAGAAATCAAGTAAATAGAAATGTATTCTATTAGGTGAATCAAATGTTTACACACTTGGTACTGTGGGCCCGCACAGAGTTGTTTCTACGAAACTTCCTGCAACTGGCATGGCGAGAGGTGCAATAATTGCAGCTGGCAGCACTACTACTAGGTTACTTGGTGAGTTTTTGATTTTATATTACATCTAATCTGTTTTTTGTTTTTCTACTATTTATTTTAAAGTATGTTTTAAAATTGTACGTTCAATTTTTTTTTCCTCTGCACAAAGCAATATATGTGTTAAAACAATTACAAATGTTTTCCAGATACAGGTAAACTCCAATACAACTGGATCTGATTCAAGGTTGTCTTTATATTGAGTTAGACAGTGCATTAAATTATAAAACGTAAAATTACACATATGGTATAGTAACATTCAGAATTATGATTAGATTGAGAGACTGACAACGGTATAACAGGCAAATACTGTTCAACAAACATGCAGACTCTAAAAAAAAAATGCAATAAAGTAAATGCTAATTGAGTTCAAGGAAGAAAAAAATGCAAGATTTTGGAAAGGTATTTTTCTGGACATCACTAAGCATTCTATCTTGCTGATGTCTTATTGAATGGATTAAATTAAAGTTCTTGTATGGTAAATTTATTCAGATATAAATATACGAAGGTTGAACATTATTATATATTTTAGAATATTTCAGAATTTTGTAGATTTTTTTGCCCACTTATTTGTTCAGCCATTTTGAACCGACTTCAAAAAAGGAGGTTATGTATTTGTCTTGCGACTTTTTATGTGTGTTTTCATATTATTCCAAGACTATTGGACCGATTTAAAAAATTCTTTTTTTGTTTGGAAGCGTATACTTTGCAGATGGTCCCATGGTAATTTGGTCTGGATCGAATAAGGGGTCCCGGAGAAATCGAAGAAACTTTGAATTTCACACTTTGTGGATAAGTAATCAAGCTTACGGCAGCGGGTGGAACACGTCACAGGTCACGTGGTTTTCCCGTGACCGATGTATTTTCACAGCAAAGGTTTTGCCTTCGTCTTGAAAATAATTCTTGCTGCATATGGATGACTAATTTTCGCCGTCTGTTAATTTTTACTTCTAGATGCTACTAATGTTTTACTACGAAGCAAAGCAGTAAATTAAATATATTTTGCTACTTTAATAGCTGAATCAATTACCTTTATTATTTTTAACTAAAATAACTTTATTCACTAAAATGTTTTTTTTTTCTTTTTAAATATTTTAGTTTTTAAACATATTTTTTGTTCAATCCAAGGGGAATTGAATACAGAACACACCTCCCCCGATGATTTAATTTGTATTCTTTAACTAGTGGCACCCGCACGGCTTTGCCCGTAGTAGAAAATTAAAAGGTCATTTGGTTTCCCTGTATATTAACAAATAATGCATGATGAATTTCTCGCCAATTGGCTATTTTAAATAGCTCGCCCATATTACGGTTCCACGTTATGATGGTTTCGTAATTTACTATTCCACATTGTGATAATTTGCTTGGAAAAACTTTCTTAAAATTGGTATAAAAAAAGAACAAAATCGAATTTTCAAAAAATCGCTTCAAGGTGCACACCCCCATGCTACAAACTAACTTTGTACCAAATTTCATGAAAATCGGCCGAGCGGTCTAGGCGCTATGCGCGTCACAGACATCCAGACAGATAGACTTTAAGCTTTATTATTAGTAAAGATAATATGTTGTAACTAATGTCAGATTTTTCAAGTTTGACCAGTATTCTAGATTTACTATTTCACAATGCCGCCAGTTTAATTTGACATTAGGTTATAATAATATTCAGGCTTCAAAAAATGAAATTTATTTTACAATTCCAGTACAAAAATCAACTAAACTAAACACCGAATTATAAAATAAACACTGATTTAAATTACTATACGATGAATTATTTTAAATACCTAACTAATTATATGCGATCTCTTAATTTTTAATAACCTTTTGAAGTCGGGGACTCCTATAAACAACTACATAACCTAACTGACAACCCACCGAATCCTGAATTAAACACTAATTTAACTATACACGAAATTAGTCTTTAAAATTAAACCTACTCAGTTACGTTAGGTAGTAGTTTATAGGAGGCCCTGGCTTCAAAAGGTTATTAAAAATTAAGAGAGCGTATATAATTAGTTAGGTATTTAAAATAATTCATCATATAGTAATTTAAATCAGTGTTTATTTTATAATTCGGTGTTTAGTTTAGTTACTGGAATTGTAAAATAAATTTCATTTCTATGTTTGGGTAGGAAATAGAATGTAAGTTAATCAGTTATTTTTTTGCTATTTAGTTCCTGGGTATTTTTTGAAGGCGTTTTTTTTTTTTTAATTTAAAAGTAATTTATGTAGCATTGCATTGCAAAACTATCACCCTTATTTTCAAAAGGAAAAAAGACAGAGTGTTGCTTATAATAAGAAATATATATGTTATGGTAACGCATAAAATTAGTCTGAAATCCCAGTTTTGAAAATGTACTTTCACTCATGCCTTTTGTTTATTCTTGAGCAATCGAGATTGCCTATTGATCTCACTTGCTCAGTAAATGTCCATTTATCTACTACTTTTGTGATTGGTTGATGCAAGTCACATGATCTTTCTTCAAAAATAATCACATGAGCTAGATGTATATGTTGAAGTTCCTCAGAGAAACCCTTGCCCTATTTTTTGATATTAAAAAAAAAGGATCAAGAACCATCTTCCAAACTTCAAAATAAGAAAATAATCTGTAAAGCTATTATGGCAAAGGTAAAACTTGGCATATAATATTTTTTCACCATAAAAGTGCCTAAGAACGTATGACAGCTCAAAATATTTGTTAAATTTTGATTTATTGATACTTTCTGGTTTTAAGAAACAACAGACTAATTCAGATAACATTGTACATAAAAGCAATAATCATCAAAATACCTTTTCATGATAATACATTGCCATTTAATTTTTGTTTTACATTTTCAAATTCATTTCTTATTACAATTACAGGTTCATGTTAGTAAAATTCAACTGTTAAAAGTTTGCAATATCGCTATCAGTTTATAATTGGCAAACAAGCTGATCACCATAGGTGGCTAGTATAAAATGTTTTACATAGCATGTACTCATACTGCATATCGTCGCCCCAGACCAACAGTAAGACCCAAAAATAACCACAAGATGTCCTACTGTTGGTTTGAGGTGATGATATGTACATAACATACAGGGTGATTACAATTAAAGTTCCACTTTCAAAACGCTGTAAAAATAAAACCACTGGTCAGAATAACCTCAAATTTGAACGGAATATTATCGAAGAAGGGGGAAAACGTGTGGCAGAAGAAAAATAAATAGTTGGAATTTTTAGCAATAGATGGCGCTGCAAGTGTCAGAATGTAGAAATCAAAACACCTGCTGTGCGCACGAGTCGTTGAAGTTGTTATAAAAATGCCAAATACGTTTTTTTCCCTCATTTCGCATCTGAGAAGTTCACTATGACTGTCTCAGTGAAAGACCTGGCCATCCCGATCACCTGATCTTAACCTGTGTGACTTCTGGATATGGGGTTATCTAAAGGCTGTTGTGTTCAGTGCTTCGATTGCAAACTTTGCTGAGCTGAAGGCATGCATTGTGCAACACATTCTAAACGTGACCCGGAAACACTTCAATCAGTCGTAGAACATGCTGTTTCTTGATTTCAACTTGTTACAGAAAAAGGGGGTACATCATACGGAACATCTTTTGCGCCATTCTCACGAAAATTAAAGACCAATTTGATTTTTACTGATGCTTTTTATGCGGTTTTCGGCCTCAGGACAATTAAAAACTGATTTTTCCCATCCGATGTGATATGACCTTGCCGTGTTGGATGGGCTTACTTAACTAAGTATCACACCTGTACTCTCGTGCACGCTAAGTAGTACAATGTTTTAACGTATATTTTGCACCTTAGGTAATATTTTATGATTTATTTGTCATTTGTAGTCGACCACTATTAAATTATGATGCTTACAGCGCCATCTGTTGCTAAAAATTTTAACTATTTATTTTTATTCCGCCATCAAGTTCCCCCCTTCTTCGATAATATTCTGTTGAAGTTTGACGTCATTCTGACCAGTGGTTTTGTTTTTACAGCGTTTTGGAAATGGAACTTTAATTATAATCACCCTGTATATTAATACTATAATATACACACACACTGCACGTATATTATAGTATTAATATATATTATGCACATATCATAAGTGCACTATAAATGCTTTTAATACGTTTTTCTTTTATTATTATTTTTTGGCATCAAGTGTTCCTAATTTTGACACCACGATTGATAGGTATGCGAAAACAGAACATGGACAATCAGCGAGATGGATGAGACATAAGTGCAGAAATCTATTTTCCATGCAATACTCATTCTTATGAATTTTCTGTTTTTATTTAAATCTAATAGATGGGGATTTCTGATTGTTAATCTTGTTTACATTAATTTTTGTTTGGTTGTTTAATCTAGTTTATTTGCAAAAAGGATTTTTTAGATAAAACTGTCTATTTTAAACCCATTTGTATACAGAAAAACATAGAATTAACCAATTAGCTTTATTACTTTATGAATGCATCTTGACTCTACTTTTGTTTTAACTTTAGGGTCATTTCCTCGAGTGGATTATGTATTTCTTGTTGGGGTTGGAGGTGGTGTTCCTCATTACACAGACTATGCGAAGCATGTGAGGCTGGGTGATGTTGTCGTATCATCTCCACCAGATAGTCAACACTCATATGTTTACCTTTACTGTGAGGGCACAAAAAATGCATTTGAAGAAAATGACTATTTATCACCAGACCATTTTTCCATCAAGACTTGGTGTCCTCCAAGTCTCAAGCTGCAAAATATTGGGTACAACTTGTGGAGAAAGGGAATGTCAAGCATGGATGACAGATCGTGGGAGCACTATATTGAACAGAGTCTTAAACAGCTAAAAGACAAAGAATCATCTTTTTGTCGTCCTTCATCAGACACAGACAAGCTTTACATGTCCATAGGCGGAGAGGATTTGATGGAAGTGGGGCATCCCCAACCGATGGAGGGTGCATATGACCCTCGTAAGCCTGGAATGCCGGTTTTGCATTTCGGAGCTGTGGGCTCAGGTAAAGTTTTGATGCAAGATGACACAACACGTCTAGAATTTGCTGATCATCACGGCATCATGTCTTTTGATACAGGTTTTGGCTCTGTTGTTGAATCTATATTTGGAAACAGAAAAGATGATTACGTGTTTATTAGAGGGATAGCCGATTATAAAGATGGTACAAAGAAAAAAGAGTGGCAACCATATGCTGCTCTAGCTGCAGCTGCTGTTATGAAAGCTATAATTTGCAATTTAGATCCTGAATAAAATGTGTTCATTTTGCACCTCATTTTAAAGACACATAGGGGTTGTATCCAAAATTGATCCATCAGAAATTCAAATGTAAACTATATACTGACACTTTTAATGCAAAATATTGCTGCAAATGTCTTGTTAAATGATTGAAATTTTAAACATGTTTGATCATAAGTTACGGATTTCATTTTGAAATCCTGATCTTTTCAAGTATTTAAAATATCGTTGAAATATTGCTATGAAATTATGAAAAGTTGCATTTAATCTTAAAGGCGTAAGATTTATGAATTCAGGACACTTTCAATTTCAATTCGTAATGGTTAATCTTTTTATACCGAAACTGCCTCATGGTTTGCTACTTACTTATGTGTGGTAAAATGAATATTAGCATTTTTTTCTCAAGACTTCGAAAGTTGTATGCAATTATTCATGCATTATGCTTTACATTTTATTTAAATGTTTTATGTCTTTATTCTTTTTCAATAGTAATAGTTTCTTTGCCTTTAATTTGTTTTTTAACCTTGTTATTTAATTTCTTAGTAAAGCAATCATAATTGTCCTAAATATTCCACAATAATTTCTTAAGATCTCAGTGTTTTCTAGTCAAAAATGATTTTTATTTTTTAATACTATGAGATTAACTTCTAATGTTTGTTTTAAAAAATCCTTTTTGTGTGTAGAATTTAATAGAACTGCAATTTGTCCATTGCATTTTATTTCAACTTTTCACTGCATCTTACAGATAAGTGTTTAAGTCATTTCTTTTGCTAATACTCTCTGTAAAGGTGCAAATTTTACTGTACTTGGAAAACCCAGCGCTGGTTTGAAATAGTTTTTTTTTGTTTAGTCTATTAATCCATCTGTGATATTGCTATTCTCCTCAAAATGTGATTCACTAGTACTTAATTTAACTAGTGCCATGTTAGAAAAAGATCTTGCCAAAAATCATGATCAAATTGTTTATTACGAACAATAAATTGTGCTTTTTGATATAAAAAGCATATTTTTAAACTATTATTTATATTTAAAAAAAAGTTATTATCAACATCTAAAAGTAGTTAGCCAATTATGGAAAGATTTTCTTTTCTTTTCCAATTAGACTTTAGGAAAATTGTTTTACAATACTCCTATTTATTTTCTTAAATTTTTAAATAGTTTCACAATGAGAATTCTATTTATATATTTTATCCTTACCAACGTGATTGTATATTTGGATTATTCAAAGCACTTTATTTATTTGATGAAGCTCTTTTCGTAAGAAATTTATATTTGACTATCTGCTTTTAAATGAGCTTTTGTGCTTTATAACGTTGGATTACTGAATTTTTTGAATTTTCAGCACAAAGATATTTATTCGTTAATAAATCTGTTGTTTTGCTGAGTTTTTAAAATAATTTCAAACATTGTTTTTACTTAATTCTTTCTATTTACATTTTAACTTCCTGTGTATTTCAAGGTAATTTACTGTATAATTCCATTTCAAATGAGAATTTCAAGTAAAAAAAAAGTTTTTCTTATTTAATAGCAATTTTTCCTCTTCATAAAAAAGGTTTTAAAATGCTACACAAGTACCTATATAAAACAATATCTAAAAACATTATTTCATAACTTGCATTTTTTCCTCATTTAAAGAGCAATTTTTTGAAAAGTTTTTCATATTTTAATACTATCCATCAGCAAATTTTGAGCACTATTTAAAACATGTTGTACTACAGTACACATCTTTTTTACTATATTTAATCTTTCGGAGGAAAAAAATTGCTTTCACAATTTTTACAGTCAAACATGGGTTTTGTTCCAAGTCTTCTAAGGATCCAGTTTTCAGTTGAAGAAAAATTTTATTTAGTACTTCAGCTATTTGAGGTATGCAAACCATATCTTTGATTGCAATTTTTTTTGCTGTAAACTACCACTAGAAATTCAGATAACTCTTATTTATTTAAGTGCAAAGTAATTGTAAGAAATTCATCTTATCGCATAACAAGATTGCTTGTAACAAATTTACCATGTATTCTTCTTTAGTTTTTTGGTTAACTGAGTTACCATTAGTTCCATTCAGGCCTGATAAAAGGGCTCTGTATTTATAAATTTTAATGAGAGAGAAATATTTAAGAGTTTGATGTATTGGATACATCTATTGGTGCGTGCATGTTTCATGCTTTATTTCTTTATAATTATCTTGATTTCTTTATATTATTATCTTGATTGCTACTTTTTGTGTAAACTTTTAATTACTTTACTAGTTTCCCCCCTAAGGATCACAGTGCTTTTTAACCCTTATTTTCTGGCATGCTTTTTCTTTTAGAAGAATAAATATAAATTTGGGATAATATGACTCAACTTCAGTAATTAAGCTTTAAGAAGTAATTTCGTGATAGTTTTTAAAATTTTGCATTTGTGTGAAATGTATTCAAAAAAGTATATTGCAGAAATATGCAAAAAATATTTTACAAAGTGATCAAGCGTATAATAGAAGATTTGAATACAAGTAATATGCCATTATATTTTTGTATTTATTTAAAAAAAAGTAAATTAGCATTTAATGCATTGTTACAAATTTTGTACAAAATTCGTACATTCACTGCAAATGTTTTTCTAGCCTGAAAACATTTCCTGAGTGGAATAATAATTATTTATTTTTTTACTATATCTGAGAATTAATATGATACGATAAATGTTACTAAGATATTTGTTTAAATTCAAAATTATAAATATTTTGCAAGTTACATATGATTTATTATTTCAATTCAATATGTATATGGAATCAAAAATGTTTTTAAGAACTTACTTCTTCATTGTGGATTTTTTCCCTAAATCAAATGTATACTACAAATTATTTTACTATGTTTTTTTACTATGCTAAATTTTCTGTGGTTTGTGCTAGAAATGTTTTTTATTTACATTAAGGTGTAGTGTGCAATACCTTACATAAAATGTCAATTTTAGATTTATCTGCTGTAATGCAATTCCTTTCATTTTTTCCTATTTTTATTAATTTGTTGTTTTTACTAGTCTTTTTTCTTGCACTTGTTTAGAAATTACACTTAATTAGAGAAATTATTTACTATTGCTGTTGCAATTAAGCTTTTCTTAGAGCATAGGCAAACCTAGGCATTTCTGATTGGATTTGCCAGAAGAAACGTTGAGAGTTAAAGAAGGTTGTTCAGCAGATCTGCTTTTGTGGGGTGGATATGCAGCTAATGCCGATACACAGGTGGCAAAATTTAGGGCAGCCATATTTAGCCTGTATCCTGCAAAACAGAAGTTACTTGTTCAAGGAAAAAAATTATCTCATGAGTTTATTGTGCAATAGAGCAAATCAAAATAGACCGGTGTTGTATTTGCCAGGGGGTTGATATATTCAACACCCCCAAATGCCGTTTATTTTTAACCGAGGTAAATAATCAAAAGAAAAAAAAACCTCTGGTTAAAAATGAGAAAATAATTTCACGGATATGCTTTGTATTTTAGGTGTTATTCTTATCAGAAATAATGTATAATATTTCTGTTTAAAAATATTTTATTGTGACCAGTATTTAATACTGGGTTCATAACGCCTCTGAGTATGATTAAACTATGAGAAATCTAGTGCTAATAAAAGAATTCGATTCTGTTTCTTGCGAAAATATTTGGAATCAAGAAGAGATTTTGCATGGAGAAGCATCATTTATATATTTTTTGCTGCATATGTGGAGGGGAATCGTTTATCAACAAATAGTATGCAAAGTCATATTCTTTTTTTAAAAAAAAAAAAAAAAACTGATTGATGAAATTTGTAATAGAAATTTAATATAAAACTAGCAAATAAAATGATTCAAAGCTTTTCACAACAGGATATGTATATTTGTTGGAACTTCTACAATGTTAATTTTCATATTTCTGTTTTTGTATTTATTTTTTGTTTTATTATGCAACTCTAGTGTACTGCTATACAACTGTAGATGTATAGCAGTTGATTTCCCCTATCATCAATTAATAAACTTAGTGTGTTTTATGTATTTTAAAATTATGTATGGGTCCACAAAACCCCCTCCATGTTGGTAGTTGACCACCCTAGAAAAGCTGTTAATTAACATCTTAAAGACTTCAAAACAAAACCAATACTAGTAGCAGCTTGGGACAGAGGTAGCTATCACTAACCTTGCAATCCTACTCTCCCGGCTTGACTTATGCCTTAATGTGTAATGTCTTAAGAGTCAAAAAGAGAACATATCCGTGGAAAAGAAATCGTTTCTAATGCAATAAAATGTTTTTGTGTGCTAAATATAACTATTGTTTGTTGCCAAATATGTCCATAGTTATTGTTATGATGCTGTAGATATTTACGTGCAATTCTTTTAGTACTGTTACTTTCATTTAATCATTTCATTTTTTTGTTTTATTTCTTACTTTTGTGTTTATTCTATTGACTGACACATAGTTTCAAAGGACTTAAAAAGTTTATCCTTATTCATGCATTTACATAAAATATATGTAACGATTTTTCATTTTACCTATTGGATGCATTGCTACACTTTTGTTATGGAATAGTATCTATTGCTATGTGGGTCTTTTCTGTATAAAGTAAGATTGTGTATAAAGTATGCTTTCAAAGATTAATTATGACGAGTTATAAATATGGTTGAAAAATGAATTGAAAAAAGTTTTAAATTTATTGTTAAGTGGTGAATATTGCTACTGAAGTGCTCTTAAAAAAGCTCATTATTAATATGGAAACTGTTTATCATAATAAGTGTATTGTTCTGGAAGATGTAAACAATATTTGAGTTTTTTGTGCATATGGAAAAATTGATTTAGTGCACATTAGTTGTATATTTAGTATCCTCATCCTCTTAAGACCTTGTATTGCAAAAAGAGGAAATTTGTATATTTGCTGAGGTTCAAGTCTAACTTGTTAGCTTAAATGTCAACACCGCCATACCCGTTTCGGCAAATAAATTTAATCATAGAGGGTTTTGGCAGCAGATTAGGCTATTTAGAGACAGATTGATTGATATAGAAATTGAGGCTCTGCTTGGAATGTTATGTTTCTTTTTTTTTTCTCATTTGAAAAAGAAAAAAATCTATCAACTGTCAAAATCTTGCTGAATTATTTTAATCTTACCTGCGTTATAAAGTATTTTTCAGTCATATCTATCATAAATATGAAAAAATATATTTTCTAAACTTTGTCTCCAGGAACACCACATGATGGGGCAGGGGCACCTTGGGGCGATTAAAAATTTAGTGAAAAGTTTAATAATTGAGCTACATTATGCTTTACTGTTTGTTCAGAAAAAGATGAATTTTTCCATGCATTTCAGAAAGTATTTGAAATAATGTATTTGAATTTAAGTTAGCTTGTTATGCTGTTAGATTTGGCACTAGAAAGATCACTGTACACCAATTTTGTTCAGAAGCCTTCAAATTTAACAATATTACCTTTTAAAAGTTATATTTTCATTAAAAGTTCCTCTGTACAACTTATCAAACTTTTTGTAGAAGGTTTCTTTAGAGGATTCTAGGCTTCTCTATATATGAAGGTTTCTTTCAAATGAAGATATGGAATCTTCACACAATTTTCCATCTCTCTATGTTTCAAAAATAAAGACCTTAATAAATTCTTCTAGGCTATTCTAGACTAGGCATTTTAGGCGTTCCTTTATATGAATGTTTCTTTCATATGAAGACAGTATTTCAAAATATTATTTCGAAACATTGTTCACTATTTTCAAACACTTCCCTCCATGTCTGAAAAGAAATGATCATAATAAATTCTTACTTACTTTACCAATGGAATCAAAATACATCTAATTGTTAGATTGTGCTGCTATTTATCTATGCGTACAAAAGCTTCAAGTTATTTTAAAATCTAGGTCAAAAAAAAGAACTGTTCTGAGGTATACCGTCTTCAAGGTGAACCACTACTCTTTAATCAGAAAGGGGGAAATCCTAGTCACAATTGTTTTTTAAAAGCCTCCTAAAAATATTAAAGTATAATTCAGTAGAAATATACTTTAGGTATCAAAACAGTAAAATTAACTTCAAGTATATGTATAGTGGCATAGAAAAGAAACTTCTAAAAGAGGAAACTTTCCACAAAAAGTTTCACATTAAATTATAGTTACAGCTAGTTTCAAGAACACTCTTTGTTAAAATATGTAAACATATGCAAAAAGTCTGTGTTGACAATTCTAAGCAATTCAACAGCTTTTTGAGAAAAAGTGACTAGTTTAACTTTGACAAGATGCAAGTGTCCATACCCTTTTAAATGGTATGTTCTCTTGTGGGACACTTTCTCTTTCACCTGTTTAGCCAAATAGAAGTTCGCAAGATGGTTTTGACAGCCAGAGAACCATTATAAACTGTTGCTGTGTATTTTTCACCCCCTCCCCCCCTTTAAAAAATTTTTAGTTGAAAAATATGCAGTTTTGTTCATAGAATGTAGAATTTTTCTTATTCTATGCTTAGCCATATATGCATCTTAATTGTAATTAAATTTTATTCTTTGTGTGATACAAGTTTATAAGCTCTGATCTCTCCTCTTCGCAAAATGCAAAATACTTTTTGCCTACATATTTTGTTTAAAAGGATTAAATTCAAAAGAAACAGCTCACCCGCCACCAGTGAAGAGATGACATCTGCTGTTAGTTTACTTGAAGCTTTGAATATACAAGAGCTTAATTTTACAAAACCTTTTTTGTTTGAACTTGGAAAAACCCTTATTTCTATGTATGTAGCAAAAATGTTAAAAATACTATAAACAAAAGAAGTATTGTTTGTATACGTACGAAAATCAAAGTCTTGCATCAGTTAAGCAGTTAATATTTAAATTAATTTCTATTCTAATTTAACAGTACTTTAGAACTTTATGTATGAGCTCATGATTCACAAGCACTGTTCCAATATATTTGTCTATATAATCCATTGATGACAGTTAGAATAGCATTAATTTAAAACTAGTACTATGTGTTATCATGTAACAAATTATTTGTTCTTCACAAGTTATATATATATAATAGTGCAAGTCATATTAATATTTTTTTGTGTGATAGACGTTTCCATTTTAAATATTTTTTTCATTTTTGTAAATATGACTATTTTGTTAGTCATGCTCAACACGCAGTTTTCTTTTTAGGGATTTTCTTTCATAAATTTAATTGAGTTCTAAGTTTTCAAGTTTTTTCTCTCTCTCTTATTTATATGAAAGGTTATTTGTTTTTTGTACAGATCATAGCTACACTGATTTACTTGCTGTGCAGTAGCTGTGTACGCTGATCTACCTACTATTTAAGCTGTGTACCTGAATTCAAATTACTGACAAGATTCATGAATACATTTGGAATATTGCAGTTTCCAAATAACTAACTAATTTAATGTAAGTTACAATTTCAGATTGTTTATCTCCATGTCATTTATAATTAGATTGTGTAAGTTACTTTAAAAAAAATGAAGAAATATTCTTGTCTAACCTATGGCAACTATATTTAATCATTATTATTATTTTTGAACTAGCTATTAATTTTTGCACCATGGCAACTTTATCAATTAATTATGCATATAGCTTTATCTCACAGTGGTAAAATTTAATTTAATCTAGGTATAAATCCTAATTCAATATTATGTTGTTTATTTATACACTTTTAGCTTTTGAACTTCAATATAAGCTTATGAAATTTTGAATATTTACTTTTATATTATGACAATCAATGTCTGTAGGGGTTTTTTCTTTCTTAAAATTATAGTAGGATGCAGCACAAGGCAATTTATTTAGTGCTATTTGTAAAGTAAAATTAAAAAAAAAAAATACTATGAGAGTTAAGAAGAAAACTTTTTTACTACACGTTAAAATGAAAATGTGTGATTAAATATTTGCATAATTATATCTCATGTTACATAGTCAAACCTCCTAACTCAAAAAACTCAAGGGAAAATGTTCATGTTATATCCCACGCTCACATTACCAATACACATGCAATAAATGTATTCTAATTTATTGGATGAAAGTCATAATTTGATCATAGTTCAAGTTAATGAGGTTACATAGTATATGAAATTTTATCCTGAGTTATTTTAGAATTATAGAATGTTTATATATCCTATTTACACAACACTCATGTGTGCTATATTAAATTTGTTATTTCAGTTTTGTATTTTATTAATATACACATAATTGTTTTTATTATCATCACTCTCTTGTCCATGCTTCATAACCTCAATTTTCAGCCTGCAGTTTGTTATTTATTGTACAGATTGTTTTAACATTGCTAAGTTTCTAAGATGTTGTTTTGCTATTACAATAAAAATATTCAAATTTTCAATTGCAACAAATGTTGCTTTTTAATACACAAAATTGTCATAAATTGCAAGCCACCTTAGATTTTAGTTTGTTGCCAAACACCTAAGAAAATATTTAACATTTAATGCTCTGAAATTTCAGGGAAAAAAAGAATATGCAAGTCCTGAAATATTTCAACAAAGGTTTTGTCTAAATGGGGGACTAGAATAAAGATAATGTTTAGTATGACCCTGTACAAAGTAATGTTTGAAATGTGTTTTATCTGTCATATGAGACAGTGAGAAGCAAAATGATGCATTTTCAAGTTTTGAGTAAAATGCATTTGAAGATAATGTTCTAGGTAGGCTTTCGTAGATTTTTTTTTATAAATCATGCTATACAGCAGCACCTACCAGGGCTACTACTTCTATTTCTTGCCCCAAGAAAGAGGAGAGATTCTCCTACTCCTAGTTATCTCCAAATTTTTAATTTTGCCACTTACATCCCTTTGCTTCTAATTGCCTCATATGTTTATGAAAGTTTAATTATCTATTCATTTATTTGGAAAAAAAGATGTATATTTATGGAGACACACACACACATGAAGGCTCTTTAAACGCTCGAAAATATTGTTTAAGTTTTTTTTGATTACAACACTCTGAATTTTTCAGCCAATGCTATTTTGCGGGAACTTAGCTCTATTGTAGAAACAAAATCTTAAAATTGGACAACATGGTCATTAAATTATGTTAAACTGTACATTAGCTTGCATTACCAAAGTTTGTATAAGTACAACAAACCTGTAGAACTGATCTGGTGAAAATCACACGCAGAATTCCTAAAAATTAACATAGATATAATAGATGGAAAGATTTTAATTTCTGATGTTTTCACGCAAAAAAAGGTTTTCTCAATATTATAATTATTTTGTATCAGCATACACCACATTGCCATTTACAAACTATTGCTTGAATAATATTGCTTCAACTGTAATTTGTCTAGTTTCTTGAAAGCAGTTTTGAATCTGGTTAAAATCCCCAAATTCTTTGGAAAAAAAAAACCACTGACTTAAACATTCTATGTTTTTTAATAGAAACCTTTTATTTCTTCATGAATATGCAGTTTTTCTCTTACAAACTAACACAGAAAGTTAGAGTAGGTACCATAATCATATGCTACAGTTAAAGTGCATTTCAAGCATTCTTTTTCAGTTTGATCCAAAACGTTTCTTTAAATTCAATGTGTTGCTGGATCACTATTTACCTCCAGGAGGAAGCCTTGATTGAAATACAGGCGTCCCTGGTATAACACGGTACTTGTACAACATGGTTTCGATATTACACGGTACCAAATTTATGATTATTATTACAGTTTCGATACTATGCAATACCAAATTTGCGAATATTATTACATAGTTTCGATATTACACGTACAAAACTAGAATTCAATACTTCATGGTTTTGATGTAACACAAAAATTATTTTTAAAACAGATGGACTTTTGTTTTTGTTTGATACATTCTGTTAATGTTTGATAACAACTCTAATAAGTTTTTACTTTGTTTTTATGAAACTTGGTTTCAATATAACACGGTACACATCCCTTTATTCACATTATTTCCAAGTCTCGTATAACACGGTTTCGATGTAACACAAAAAACAGTTTTGATACAAAACGATACATATTGGCATGATGAATTAGTGTAAAAAATAAGTTAAAAGTTATTTTTAAAAAAGTATCATATAACAGGGTTTAGATACTACATGAAACAAAGTAACCGTGTTACACGAGGGATGCCAGGGAAGTCATTCCAAGCTCGTCAGCTTGCGAGATCGAGATTCTCGCTCAGGTGATTGGTTGTGACGCAGAAATGTCACAACGATCATGTGAGCGAAAATCTCGATCTCGCAAGCTGACGAGTTTGGAATGACCACCCTGTATATCCCTCTTACACATCCTTTAATCCTCTGAAGCTTCAGAATAAGTGATCAATAATTTTTCAACCCATTCAACAAAATGTCTTAGAACTAAAGTGGCCGGTTATTTATGACATGTAGTGCAGACTGTTGTTGAAGAGGGATTTTGTTTGACTCTTCAATTCCAAACGAACAAAATTTGTTCATTTGTTGCAAACTGTATTGGATGCTTTTATCTTTGTACTTGAATATACATGACATTTTTCTAATCTTTATCATCAAGATTGTCTTAAAATATGGGAAATTCAGTATCATATGGCTTTAAAAGCTTTAGTGGAGAATTTTAATATGATTCATAACGCACACTTGAAATTTTCTTACAATGAAAAAAAATTGCAGTTATAGTGCAGTGCATCAAGATATTTTCATGCTAATTGTTATACAATATTTATAAGAATAGATTATAAGTATATTTCTTCGTTTTGTATATGTTAGAGAGATGCTTAGTGGTTTTTAGCACTTAGGGTATCATCTTACAGTTACATCTGAAATTGTGATATGCATTTAATGTTTCACTGTTTTTGCCTTCCTAATTCTTGTCGAATTTGTTTACAAGAGTACCTAGTGAAATAAGTGTCTGATAAATAGCGAAAATTTGTTAATGCTGAGAAATATTGAAACTATTGAACTCAAATGAGAATGTCTATCATCAAAAATGTTGCATTTTCATGTTTGAAAGAAGATTTATTGTATATTTGTTCAAACCAAATAAAATCATCTATGTAGACCTTTAATGATATTGATTCTTTTTGTTGCTTTTTTTTTGACATAAGTGGCAAATGCATTTAAACCACTTAAACTGTGTTTTAATTCTGTAAATAATTAGTTTTGAACCTCTAATAAACATATAATTTACCAACTTTTCAGCAGATTTAAAACGTCACACCTTAAAAAACTTTTAATTAACCTTCATAGAAACTAAAGTATTCGATATAGGCCTTGCATTGCAAAAGTTATTAGATGTGCTAAATATATTCACTGCCTGCTTTTAGTAAAAAACTTAAGCATTACCCACACTTTTGCAAACGATGTTCTTTTGTGAATTCTTGTAATTAAATGCTATTGTTTCCTTCAAGACCTAAATTTTACCAAACTGCTTAAAAGTATTTAATGTTCGAACTTTTTAAAAAGGAAGTGTTAAGACAGTCATAGCTCTTATAAACTAGACATTTTGGAAACTAAATTATTGAAAGAAAATCATTGTCCTTCTCTTTAAATCAACAACTTCATAACCAGAAGTCTGTTTGCATTAAATTTTATTACTAAGAATCTCAAATAATCTAAACTATTAAAATATGTGTGTGTGTGTCTGTAACCCTATTTCCTCCGGCTGTCAATATCTACCAGGTCAAACTTGGTACCGTTGGATACTGTATATCTTAGAGAAGCCATTCCGCCCTGTGAATGAATTGATAGATGGGAATTGATAAAACAATTCCTCTTCCCTCATGCTATAAATTTCACCATTAGTGTAACACCCTTTTTTTTCATATCTGACGTATATAATAGATCAGAGCTTCCCAAACTTCAGACCTCCGCGGACCCCCTCCGGAAAAATTACGAACTTCGCATCAATGTTTGCATTTTACTTAATATAGTTTTGTAACAATATGAATTTCGTCATGTAAACCAAATTAATTAATGTGTAGTGTTTTGTAGTAAGTTACCGCCCTAAGCCAGGGCTAAGGCAGAAATACACCACCAGATCAGTTATTCCATCCGAGGACTGCAGTTTCGTGCTTTTTAGCACTCATCATCCCGGAATAGGAATTACATGAGCTGGTGGCGAAAATCCTCTTAAGGGAGCCAAGAGAGCCAAACAAACTGGTAGCTAATGTAGAATTAGCACACCAGATGAGTGACCGCAGCAATGGTGCGGTTCAACTCAAAGATTGATGGCAAGGCATGGTATTTTGTAGTAAGTTACCGCCCTAAGCCAGGGCTCAGGCAGAAATACACCACCAGCTCAGTTATTCCATCCAAGGACTGCAGTTTCGTGCTTTTTAGCACTCATCAGCCCGGAATAGGAATTACATGAGCTGGTGGCGAAAATCCTCTTAAGGGAGCCAAGAGATCCAAACAAACTGGTAGATCTCGTCTCAATTTCTTGAAAAACTGAATTAATCACTTAAATTTTTTTTATTGAGTTAATGTTTTGACTATATCTTCATGTGGGTTTTGTCACCTCTTCTATAACTGCCGTGCAGGAAAAATTGTTATGGAAAGCTCTGTCACAAAGTTCCACACTTGGTTCAAGTATGCATTAGGGCGAAAGTTATCAGTTCCAATGACCGATCCAAAAATTAAGGTTAACGTATTAAATTTTTTTTTTTGTTAGAGTGTAATATTGTTAGAGTGTAATATTGTTCAAAAACTCTCCGCAATGCAAATCAAGTAATCAGAAATGCAAACAAAGTTATACGTGTTAAAAGGGTAACAGATTTTCCATCGTTTCAATGATTTCTTCCAGGATTGAAATCACTGTTTGAAAATTATCAAGAAGGACTTTTATGGCTTCAACTTTTGAAGACCATCTTATGTCACTCAGAAATAGTCAAGTTAAAGAGCTTCAAGATAAAAGTATTTGTTGATAGGTGATGCTTGTCAGAAATAGCATATCTTTACCAGAAGTTTCTATGAAAGCATTTTATGCATCGAGTTGCTGAAATGTGTTTTTAGCATAAAGTATTGATCAACACACTAGCTAAACATTAAGTTACAATATACGTGTAACAGTATATTGTAAAATGACAACGAATTCACGCTTAAAAATCAGGCAGTTACACAACTGTACCGGCATTTCACACGGAATGCACCATCATAAGAATACCGGCGGTTTTGCACGTCTTATCACGCAGTAGCAAGATCACGTCGCTAGCGTTTTACACGTATTTTTCTGACACTAAATTTTCGTTGTCAAACGGTCCAAGGCGTAGAATCCTGCGTTTCCTTTCCCCTCTCCTGAGAGCGGCACCCCGGGGCGCAGGTGCCCACCTTCTGTATTCACACATGCAAACAATACCCTTTCATCAGGTTGGGGTTTCAAGGTTCAGTGCATCCTCCTTATCAACGCAAAGATTTCTAAGCAAACCTCCTTGCTATTTATTGTAAGCATCTGCTAAAAGCAAAACTTGATTCCAAGAATGAAATATCCACTTCTCTTTCTTCTAAGCTTAAAATTTACATTTAATTAATGATTGTGCTGTAAATGGATGCAACATAATTTAATCGACGACAATGACATTCAATTACATTTCAAATAAATTAATAAATAAAAGCCCTGAGATTTCAAATTGAACGAAAACAAACTAAGTATCCTTTTGGAAATAAATTTATAGCTACGGCTTTATTCGCTACTAACATATAATTTAGGAACTTTAAGTGTTATAAAATCACATCTGTAAAGAAAACCAAAGAGTATACGTAAAAGATCAGTTTTCAACTTTTATGTGCACTTACGTCGCGTTTTACGCACATTTAGGCAGATGTTGTACTCAAAACACATTATAAAAAATATAAAAAAAAGGGATATTTTTTCAAATTTATTTACTCTAACTGATTGGCCTTGGGTTTTGGTCGCAAATTTCAATCACTAATATCAGAAACATTTTAAATTCACCGATTCTGTCTAATACTTCAGCTTATAATTATTTTAGTCACAAAGAAAAACAAACATTTATCTCTTAGCATACAATTTCAATTCTGTATAAGTAAAAAATAAACTAAATAAACAATATATATTAAGAGCAAAAATTTTGCACAACACCAGGCAGCTATTGTGTTAACATTTATACATAAAAAAAAAAAACTTCAGTTGTTAGCAAAGAACAATAATAATATTTTTTTTTATTGTTATTAAAAATGGAAAAGTATGAAAATGAATAGTTTTCAAAAAAAAAAAAAAAAATCAAAAATTGAATCGTTTGTAGCTTTTTCAATAAAAAATAAAGAGCCTCGGAATTTTTTTCATTGAGAGGGGGAAGAAATTCAGAAGAATGGGACCTGACTCTTAGTAAAGGAAATTTCTATGGAGTTGCTTAAGATCTACAGTATTTTGTAGGAAGATGGAAATAGGGAAATGGTTAAGTGAGAATTTATAACTATTCTTTTATGTAAAAAAAGGAATAATAATAAATAGAGAAAAATAAATAAAAGTTTAAACCGTTTTATAATTAAAATAAAACTTCAGTAGAGCTTAACTATTTGTACTTTATTAAGCAACAAATCCAGAATTTTCATTGATCTCAATTTGCCCAAAGCCTGATATTTATCTCAAATCACTATTTAATCTGTGCGATTGCTTGATACAAGTCATATGATCTTTCAATTCCTTGGAACAACTTAAGCAAAAATAATTATAAAACCTTGATTTTTATAGAAAAATCTTCATAATTCATGCCTCATACTAATTAATAAACCTTTTACCGGGATGAAAATTCGTAAAATTATTTTAGCAACTTTTTTGCTGCGACTTTTTTTTTACCACTATAATTTAAAAGTATTTCGTTGTTTACTATTTTTTGCTTTAATTGTGTTTTCATAACTTTGATTTGATACCTAGCTCGGTCACTTAGGTCTTAACTACTAGCAGGGGCACTCCGAAATAAAATGAGAGAGGGGGGGGGGGAGAGGTAGATTCTCAAATTTTCGAATGAAGTTCTACTTTTTCCAAATGATAAACATGAGCATGCACATTATATCATACTTACATAACATCTCATGAGAAGCAACATTATGCATCATTAAAAACAATTTTTAAAATTTGAAAGAAGAATCTCAATGTTGTAATAGTGTTTCCACATTTTTCAAATGAGAATTTTTTGGGGAGGTTACACTGTCCTTCTGAGACCTCTCATCGAGGCGCCCCATACTAGATCCCATGTGATTGTCAGTGTTTCTTTAATAATAGCTTTGTTAAATACGCCATAATTCAGTGAATGTTGGATATAGTATTTGTTTTCCGATTTTCAAACGGGATCCTAGACAGTCCCGATTTTCATTCAAAAATCCAGTGTCCCGACCAGTTTACTTCACGTCTCGGTAAAATATAAGTTTCATTACAGATGACCAAAAAAATATAAAAATAATTAACCGCGAAGGATTATTTAAAAAAATAAATTTTTCATTTCTGTACCTCGTAGCCAGACTGACGTAAGTCCAAAAATTTGAATTTTCTGTTTATTACTGCGAGGGTTCGCCGATATATATCCGATATTTGTTCTGAAAATATCATGATATTTTGATATTTTCGATATTTATTTTTCCAACTACGGTATTTTCAGTATAAAAATTATGTTAATCATAGTAATATAGCTCATTTATTATTAAAAATACCCAAAAAGTTATGCACTATAGTTTTATGATGTATTATTACACATTAATATAACAAAATAATGTATTTTTTTATTCATAAAATTATTAGTAATGTAACAATTTTAATGCATATTAAAAGTACCTAATTAAATGTTAACCATTGGTTGGAACAAAAGAAAATGTCTTATGACTGTGCCCCTGACTGTTGCATATTGTTTTTTTCTGAATCATATAACTGTGTAAAAGTAGCTAACAGAAGACAAATGAGTAGAACAGCTAACGCTATATTAACTCTATTAAAATTGACTAAAATGTAAAATGGAATATTAGATATGAATAATTAAAGAAACCTTAATTTTAAGTCTGCATATTATAATAATAAATAAAGAGTGATTTGAGGATGCATTTACTATTTTGAAGACATTAGTTTGCGTTGATTGAAAATATCGGATATTTTACATATTTTCGAAAATTGCACTCACATGACATATTTTTTTCTCTCCTGTAAAGTAGCGTATGTGAATCACGTTAGTTTAGCTCTGAGGTACAGATTTGTAATTTATGACCTGTAAAATTAGTATCGGATTAGCTTGTAAGGAATTTTACAAAAAGATTTAAAACAAAAAAACTTTCTAAAAAAGTCCTAGCCAATGCAATAAACAAGTAAATATTGTTCAAAATTCAATTCCTCATTTCTTGCTGAAGTAACTTCAAAAGATTAACGTTTACAAAATAAATTGTTTAAATGTATCTGCTTGCGTCATGTATCATTTATTATTCCTGGTTTAGGCTGATAATTAGTAATCCTTTATCCATAGCATTGAGAATAAACTACCTTCTAAAACACTCTGAAAATCAGCCGGGGTGTGTACCTTTTGAAATACCCACGGTGGGGGGGGGGGGGGTCCTGGTTGAACATTTCGGAAATAAGGCAAGCCTAGGTATACCGCTATTACGATCACTTAGTCTCAAATATGGCGAGATTCGAAACATAAAAATGCACAAATAAAGAAAAAAATATACATATACAAACATAGTATGTAAAAAGTATGCATAGATGTATAAATTTGCAATGCTTTTTTCCCCCAGCGTTAAAAGAGAAACAACGAATTGCTGTTGCGCGGAAGGGGGGAGGGAATTCCTTTATTGCTTTTTATTATTACGTATCATTTCAGGTTATGCAAAACATTACAGTCATAACTAAATGCATTTAGCTATTTCATATTGAAATAACTTGTTCCAAATATTGTTTTATAAATGTTGAATATGAGTAGTTAAATTCAATAATAAAATATGTGAATAGTAATTTAGAGCAGTAGTAGGAGATAGCAATTCCAGAGATTTAAAATCTAGATTATTACTTCATAAATATTACAGAAAGTTGTGATTAGTAAAACACGACTGGCTGAAAGGAATTCAACTCGTTTGCTACACGTGTTGAGGGGAGAAATGAGCGGGACGGACCTTGGCAGCATGTCTGGAGGAGTTCCACTCTTCCCTGCGACACACGTTGAAAAGAAAGGGGTTGAGCTTTGACAGCACGTCCTGGTCAAAAGGGATTAAGTGCTTTTTATCTCCTTCCGAAAGGGGGAGGAAATTTAAGATAAAAAGTATTGACCATTTCGAGCAGATAGCCATGTTCCCAAGGTAACCTTTTCCAGGTGAAATTCCGCTCGTATGTCAAACCGCCAGTGAGATAAGAATAGAGCACACAATTTTGAAATATTTAGCCCATCTGAAGAGATTACTTTCTAGTTAAGGCAAACAATTACTCTTCATTTTTTTTTCTGTTCTTAGGCAGGCCAGTTCTCTAATTATTTACAATCGTAAATAGACAGCCGGTTTTTTTTTCTGGAAACAACTAAGAAGAGTTAATTGAAGTAATTATTTTACCTTCAACTTCAGTTCTAGCTCTTTTAACAAAAGAGAGGCCTAGTAGGAATTCGGGGAATCGAATGTAAGATAGCAGCGTCAGAAAAAACGGAAATTTTTTTAAGTCCAGTCAGTAAATACATTGTACATTGCAAAAAAATGAGGCAGGAGATTTTTTTTCTTAATTTGTACATTTTGCTGCAAACACAGAAAAACCAAGTTATTCGACACGAAAGACCCCAGGAATAGTTTTGAGGACCAAACACCAAGAAAATGTACGACATATTTTGGTTTTTTTTCTTCAAATATCTCGGAAATACTTAAACTTAGCGAAAAACCTCTATTGTACAGTTTAAAGAACATCAAATTTCTTACAACTTTCATTATTGCAACTTTTTTGTAGTATAAATAGTAAGCTGCGACCAATTTCTCAGTTGTCGGAAGAGGCTGCAGAAGCAAAAACAGGCATTTTCGCTAGTAAAAAGGAAGACTCTACGGAAAAATTGTTAAGAAGATTTTTTTTTAATGTACTGTTGTTAACTTCTGACCCGTTTTTGGATAGCATTAGCTCATGTAACATGAAAAAAAAGGGGGAGGGGAAATATATATCAAAGATAGCCTTAAATTTAAAACCTTTTGTTTTGATGATATTGATAATGATGACGAAAGATTGTAGATTTTTTTCACCATCATCACACCTATGTTTAAAAATGTAAATTTTCCATTAATATGGTCTGTTTTAGTTGCTTGAGTATTTTATTTTATCCAAAACATATACTAAATATGCATTTTGATATTATTAAGCTCGGTTGTTTTCCTTTTGTACACCGTATATCCAAGCCAGTTAGTAGTCGGTATAAATACTATAAGCTGCGTTTGAGTAAGCAGAATTAAGAGTATAAATATAACTAGAGTGAGTTTATTATTAGCACTCTTTCTTAAGTCAAAAATGAGTATAATAATCATTATATTTAACAATTTTGATTTATGGCCAGCTTTTGGGCTCAAATATCCGTCCGCGCAACGCTTAGAGAGTTAAAGGGGGACTACGACAAAGATAATCGGACTTAAGAGGCACAAACCCATCGAATAAAAAGATATTTCCTGTGTCTGTTACTGGAAAATCGAACGTTTGACAACTTCTCTTCTTATCAATAAGGGAAGTCTCCGCTGCAGTCTCGAACAATGAATATCAATATCAACAGGCTATAATGCTATAAATACCTCATACGACGTTGAATAGTTCGACGTCTAAAATGCTAGTTGGAACTGATCCTATTTTGGAGTTTTTCTTTTCTCCTTCATATTTTCCCTTTCTTTGAAGAAGAAATGGTTCAGTTACAATGCTTTTCTACAGACGTCCGGAGAAGCTCTATTTTCTAATATCAATCATAGAAGTAGTATTTTAAAGCAAAATTTAATTTCCTTTTCTTATAGAAACAATAATTCGTCAATATTCATAATTTCTTATCTAAACTAGTTTTACTGACATTCAGCTCGCATTAAGACAGGACAGCTTAGTGGGACCTGCTGGATCTAGCTGGCAATTAACTTGAAAATCCGCAAAATAATATAGCTTTGTCCTAATTAATTCGAACACTACTGTACATGAAAGCAGTAAAATTAATCTAAAATAAATGCCCAAGTTTATGCAACTTAAAATTATAACGATAACACGTAACATTGCAATTGCTTTATGAAGAACATTTCTAACAACTTTGGGTTTGTGAGTGGACGTTTGTTCAGTTATTTAGCTAAAGAATTGAGTAAAAAGAAATTGAGCTAAAATATCAATTATTGAAAGAAGTGAGAATCAATTATTTACAATTAAAAAAAATTCTGTGGCTTAAGGGCAGATTTTGTAGTGAAGGTCACGGTGTAAATTGCAATCGGAATAATCAAAAAGCATTATTATTTATGTTATTTTATGATATTTTTTTTATAACGGGAAGAAGGGGGGGGGTTGATGAAAATTTAAATTGAAAACTAGGTCACGAGTACTAACAGGCTGAGAACGACTGCTGTAACTAATATATTAATGATAAGAGCTGACTTGTTTTATACGTTGAAGAATATTGGCAAACGGCACTTTGAAGTATAAACAAAATGATAACCATTAGCTCTGTTTTTATTCTTCCACTTCTTCATTCACTGCCTGCATCAAGAAGCATAAAATATTTAAACTGTACTTTGCGTCAGAAGAGATAAAAAAAAAAGTTCTGTAATCTAAGATTCGTAGAAGAAACTGAGTTGTCAAAAATAAAACGTGTAAGCAAGCGACATCCATTTTTTATCATTCTGCTTCCGAGTCTCAAGACATCTTTACGTATTTAGAACATGTTCATGTTTTCAGCGACTTTCTTTCCTTCATAAAAGCTGTTATGCGGTAGTTTAATATTTGAAATCTTGAGTAGCTTTTCAAGTTTTCTAGGTAAATAACGTATGTTTTTTATTATACATTAAGATGAATTCATTTGACTGAAAACTGATTCTGGCAGTTAAAAAAAAAAAAAAAACATTGGCTTAAATGATATTTTACTAAAATGATTGAAAGTTATTAAATTTCTAAGTTGTATTTTATGTAACACTATCTGTTCAGAATGTGTCAAAAATTGTGGCTTTAAATAAAAATAATAACTGCGACCTAGGGCAGGGGTGCTCAAACTGAATGCCGCGGCAGCATAGGGTGTCGTAGGAAGAGGTTAGGAGTGCCGCAAAGTGTCAATATATATATATGTAAGGTGAGTACGCCAAATAATGCCTATTAAGTATTGTTTAATTCTTTCCTGTCTTTAGTTAAGCGTTGTTTATTTATTTAAACAGGTTATGGGCCCAGGAACGCATCCATGTCGCTATCTGCGTTAAGAGTAGAACGTTTGCTAGCATTAGTTGCTATTTGAAGTTTTGCCGGTTCGTTAAGCCTATTTGTATAATCGTATTGAAAGAAACCGATTATGGCTGGACTAGACATTTCTTCAATGAACAAATTTGACGGAAATAACTACTCCCAATGGAGATTTCAAATAAGTTGTGCACAAAAAGCCAAAGGTGTGTACAATGTGGCAAGTGGAGAAAAATTGAAACCCGAAGCTGTCCGTGATATCGAAAAGTGGGAGAAACCCAAGTAACACTGAAACGTTACGTCATCGTTACATCACGTTGCAATTAGTTGAAACATCGTTACCGTCTCCCACGCAACGTGATATCACGTTGCTTTATCGATTCGTTACAAAAAGTGTAATTTTGAAACGTTACATCACGTTGCAAATTTCTTAAATTTGTAACGTTGACAAACAGTTGCAAAAGAAACGTTACTTATCGTTACTTTTCGTTGCACCTTGCCTCGTCTTCGGCAACCTCCGAACCCTAGTGGCCATTTTCAGTAAACAACTTCTGGCTTGCTATGAAGCCATTGTTTTGCTGCTTCGCAATCGTGATCTCTCATCACTTTTAGCGGTAAGTACTTTGTATTATTGTTAGTGTATTATTGTTGATATACTTATTTAATTTAAAAAAAAAAGTGTTATCACATATTTTTGTGAAGTTAATGAACCGCCGTTGGTCGGAGTTTGAGTATTTTTCCCACCGTTACTTTATTTATAATATTGTTTGAAAGAATAATGTTAGATGCTTTTATTAGAGTATTTATTCATTGATTTCTTAAAAAGATGCTGAAGCTTGGGGATATGTTCCATTAATAAGCTATAAAAGCGATAAATGATACCATTTTTTACTCATTTAATCGGCTTTTTGCAGAATGATATTGACGAAATAATTGTAACAATTTTTTGAGGAAACTTTTGTCATGTAACTGAAATTATCTTTAGTAATAATACTGCAAATTTTTGTTTCTAGTACTGATGTAAGAGGATTTTTTTAAAACTTTCATACCTTTCGAAAAATATTTCTGGAGTTCTTTAGTAATAATAATAGTTATTTTTTCAAGGATTTATTTATGAAAGAAGTTTTTATTTAATTTGTAGTAATATCGTTAATTTTGACTATTAATAGAACTCCACTTGATGTAAATTCGGCTATGCTATGTTATGCTCTGTTTATTTTTAAATATCAGGACTGCTTTTACAAAATATTGTAAATGAAGCAACAGCGTGAGAATACTCGAACGCCTTTAACGGCATAAGACATTCTATAAATAAAAAATAAAAAAAATTTTTTTTTGAAGATTTTATAAAAGTATATTAACAATCATTGCATTAACAAAAAATGCAGAATACTTACTGTATCAAAAATTAAGGGTTCAACGAACCCACCTCCATTCTCACCAAGAAAAAAAAAACATTTTTTTTTTTTCAAAGCTTAAATAAAATTTTAATACAACGTTTAAAAGCAACGTGATGTAACGTGATAAATAAAGATTAATGTAACGTTTCAAAAATCGTTGATGTAACGTTACTGAAACCGTTGATGTAACGTTACTAAAAACCGTTGCTTTTGCGCTTTGCAACGAGACATATTTTCGCTCTATCAACGTTATCAGTAACGTGATATCAACGCTTCAGAGCAACGTGATGTAACGTGATTTATGTTACTTGGGAAAATGACGCCATTGCAATGTTCACAATTACTGCCGCAATGGAAATTAAGCCAATCACGCTCATCGAAAGCTGCACGTCATCTCTCGCTATGCTGAGAAAATTAGATGCAATTTATCAGCAGGCATCTGACTTTAACAAAATGCATTTGTTAGACAAGTTTCATCAACTTAAGATGGACACAAATGAAACTGTTGTTGAATATATCGCCCGAGTGGAAAATTTAGCGCATCAAATTAAGAACTCTAGTGAAAACATCACTGATGTTACCTTGATAACCAAAGTCCTTGGCACCTTGCTAGCAAAGTATCGAAATTTCCGCCAAGCTTGGCTGTCGATGGATGAAACTAAACAAACGTTATCAAACTTAACAACGAGACTAATTGATGAATAATCAAACTTAGCTGAAAGCGAGCGAAAAGAATCAGCATTTATAGTAGCGAAACATAAAAATTTAGAAGCTTCAGCTAACAAGTCGAAAGAAAATAATGCAAAAGTAAAATTTAATAAATCGAAAATTATTTGCTATTCCTGTCGAATTATTTGCTATTCCTGTCGAAAGAAAGGACATTTTGCCAAAGAATGTCGTTTCAAGCAACCAATAAAAAGTGGTGGAGATTCTTTTGAACATGGAAACTCTGTAAGCTACGACGCCTTCAGTGCCGAAACAAAGAAATTCACTGTTTGTCACAGTGAATGGATCCTTGACAGTGGATCGTCTGCCCTCATGACATATGACTTGCAATCTTTATGTGAATTTAGGAAATTAAATGGAAGTGATAAAATTCGTCTAGGTGACAATACAGAGCTTCCAGTAGAAGCAAAGGAAATGTTAGAATTTTGAAATTAGTAAACAACTCATGGATTGAGGGTGTTATTACAAATGTATTGTATGTACCAGGTTTGAAGAGAAACTTATTTTCCGAAGGAACTGTAACCAGTAAGGGTATGAAAATCGTTAAAACTAACGATAATGCCAAAATATTCAATCGGGATAACGACGTTATCGCCTTAGCAGTTCGCACATCCAACAATCTGTATAAAATGATGTTTAAAACATTAAAAGCTGTTGAAGCGAATGTGGCTTCTGCTACAGATAGCGTAAAGGTTTGGCATGAAAGATTGGATCATATTAACATCAAAGCTCTTAAAGAATTAAGTGAAAGAGGACTGATAGATAATATTGACTTTTCAGCTGCTGACAAGTTTCTGTGTGAAGGCTGTCAGTATGGGAAACAACATCGACTCTCTTTCAGTATCAGGAAGAACAAATCTACCAGATGTGGTGGATTAATATACAGTGACTTGTGTGGTCGAATGTCAACTACATCATTGAGTGGAGCTAAGTATTTTGTAATTTTCAAAGATGACTTTAGTGGTTAAGTTTGCGTTTCATTTTTGAAACATATTCAAGAACTTTGTTTCGCTATGTGAGAACAAGTTTTCCACTAGTGTAAAATCCCTCAGAGTGGATAACGGTACGGAATACATAAATGGTGATTTCAAGAATTTTCTGCAGAAAAAGGGGATAGAGCTTAAACCTACAGCCCCTTATACTTCCGAGCAAAATGGGAGGGCCGAAAGGAACATGAGAATAATTATGGAAAGTGCTCGATCAATGTTGTACAGCAAGTGTTTACCGTTGTTTTTGTGGGCCGAAGCAGTAAACACAGCTGTATACATTCAGAACCCACCAGAGTCTACTCCATATGAACTATAGACAGGGAAGCAGTTGTCCCTCAAGCACTTAAGGACCTTTGGTTCAGAAGTTTTTATGCATGTTCCTGATCCATTACGTAAGAAACTGTCACTTAAAAGTATTAAAACAATTTTTGTTGGGTATGCTGGGAACTCATCAAACTATAGACTTTTTGAGACTACGTCTAACACCATAAAAATTTTAAGAAACGTCACATTTGATGAAAATTGTAGTAAGTCAGGAAATGATGCTCAGAAGATTGTTCACGTTAGTGGTCCTGTGAACGAAGACACTACAAGTGACTTAGAAATAGACCACCAAATAAACGAAAATGATGCATTGGAAACACCAAGTAATTCAGATGAAGTTATCTCTTACAATCTCAGACCGAGGCAAAACTTGAAAGCTCCAAAGCATTGTGATTCAAATGTTGCTGAAATCCCAACCACATATGAAGAAGCTATTAACTCACCTCAATCAAATGAGTGGAGTGAAGCAATAAAAGAACTTGATTCTCTGCAGAAGAATAATACCTGGCAATTGGTGGAACATCCTAAATATAAAAATGTGATTGGATCAAAATGGGTGTTCAACATCAAGTATTTTCCAAATGGAAAGATACAGCGTTTCAAGACTCGACTGTGTGCAAAGGGGTTCCTGCAAAAGGAGAGAGTTGATTTTGGAGAGACGTTCTCGTCTATATCAAGATATGACACTATACGAACCATTATAGCAATAGCTGCTCAGAAGAAATTAAAAATATTACAGTGTGATATAAAGACGGCATTCTTACATGGTGATAATGAGGAGGAGATATACATGAAGCCTCCCCCAGGATTACCCATTGAGCCAGGCTTAGTATGTAAATTAAAAAAAATCGTTATATGGCCTCAAACAGTCATCAAGATGTTGGAACCAGAAATTTACAGATTTCCTGCTGAATTTAGGATTTAAGCAGAGTTTAGCTGATACTTGTTTATTCCATGGCATTTTCAAAAACAAGAAAGTTTTCCTTATTCTCTACGTGGATGATGTACTTCTTTTTTGTGAAGATGAAAGTGTACCAAATGAAATCATTGAAAACATGAACTTGAACTTTGAAGTTACAATTTGTAAAACCGGTTATTTTGTTGGAATTGAAATTGACCAAAACAAAGATGGTTCAATTTTTATTCATTCTCAGGCCTATATAAAGAAAATCTTAAAACGGTTCAACCTTGAGGACTCCAGCCCAGTAAATGTTCCGGCTGATCCTAACATTATTCTGTCATCTGAACCTGATATGCTATTAGAGGAAGCGTGTGTACCATATCGTGAAGCCGTTGGATCATTAATGTTTCTTTCCGCCACTACACGTCCTGATATTACGTATGCAACAAACCTTGTTAGTAGGTTTCAAAACAAACACAGCCAAATATATTGGAATGCTGTATAAAGAATAATGAAGTATTTAAAAGGAACTCAGCAGTATGGCATCCTATACAAGTCAGAAACGGAAAGTCCCAACCTTGTTGCTTACTCTGATGCAGATTTTACTGGTGACTTAGATACCAGAAAATCAACCACAGGATATGTTTTCATTTTGTCAGTTGGTGCAATTACATGGTGCACTAGTAGGCAATCTTCTGTGTCCACCTCAACAACAGTATCAGAATACATTGCAGCATCCACAGATGTCAAAGAAGTGATATGGCTTCGCCAGCTACTAAGTGACATAGATGAGCAGGCATTCTGTGGAAGAAGTGTTAGCTTACACATTGATAACCCAAGTGCGATTAAGTTGATCAAAAATCCAGTGTATCATAGACGCAACAAACATATCGATGTGAGGTACCACTTTATCCGTGAGAAGTCGAGAGTAAAATCGTGGACATTGAATATGTCAATAGTAATGAGCAATTGGCGGACATTTTTACAAAAGCACTGCCAAGTGATAAGTTTGAAAAACTTAGAACTTTGATAAACTGTGTTGCTAAGTTTTAAAGTGCTATAATTTTGTTGACCATTTTAATTAGTTTTCAGCTTTGTTTATTATTATTTTTTTTTGACAAGTAAGAATTGGAGGGAGTGTTAAGTATTGTTTAATTCTTTCTTGTCTTTAGTTAAACCTTGTTTATTTATTTCATGCGCTTTAATTTCTTTCATCTGTTTCGGCGATGAAGATGGCAACTACATAGGGTTCGGAAGATTTTTAGTGGTACTGTGTGTACGAGTTAAATTTGTTGTTGCTCAGCTCTTACTTTATTATTTAAATAAATACAACTTTATTAATTAATCTGTGTGATTAATGAACAATGCCCGGTTTACCAGGAAGGAAATCCTCCATTTTTTGATACAGTATAATATAAAAATCACTAGATCGTCTTTCATCGTCATCAAAAAACCTAATTGATGATAAAGCGTTATCAACATGTCATTTTTAACTACCAGGCAACAGTGCAACAGTTTAGTAAACGTTGCTGCAAAAGAATAATGTCAAAATCAACTGATCTTATTTAACAGTAAATTTTGTTTCTACGTGGTTTCCTGAAGTTTAACTAGATTAAAAAATATTCATACTGATCTCGAAACCTAAATTATGTAATTGACGAATTCAAAAAGAAAAATGTCGTTGTGTGCCGCCATTTTTCTCTAGATTTGATAATCTAGAAAAGTAGATTGTACGATAGGACCATGGTTCGCCTTATAACAACACTCCGGTGTCCTTATGAGTATTTGGGAGGAGGATATGATCATGTGCTGCACATATGTGCACGAATTGCACGCAGGTGTAGCCCCCCCCCCCCGAAAATTGTGACTTATTAGTTGCTTACATAATAGAGATGGACTAGGGTGCCGTGAGAAACATTTAAATTTTCAAATGGTGTCATGAATCGAAAAAGTTTGAGAACCCCTGACGTAGGGTTGTAAACCATGATGGTGGTGATAAAGATTTTGTCGTTGTCGAAGTCAGGACGAAATAAGCTTTACATTTCAAAACTACGATTCCACGCTGTGATTGTCTGCGTCTTGGCTGTCAAAAGAAAAAAAAAGGAAAACACGAACAATAGTTTAATAAGC